>NW_027011492.1:556746-584246 GCF_036934945.1 Oncorhynchus masou masou | reverse complement strand
TAGAGCTGTCACTCTCTTCCTCCCTGCCTTCCTCTGTCCCTCTCCCCTTCCCTTCACCCCCTTGGATGACCAAGACCCCCGGCCCAGAGACCACAGCAGCATCACACAGTCGCACTTTAAGAATTAAGGGTGGTGTCTGGGGAGGGGGAATCACTGTGGTGTCTAGGGAGAGGGAATCACTGTGGTGTCTGGGGAGGGGGAATCACTGTGGTGTCTGGGGAGGGGGAATCACTGTGGTGTCTGGGGGGGGGGGATCACTGTGGTGTCTAGGGGGGGAATCACTGTGGTGTCTAGGGAGAGGGAATCACTGTGGTGTCTTGGGAGAGGGAATCACTGTGGTGTCTAGGGGGGGAATCACTGTGGTGTCTAGGGAGAGGGAATCACTGTGGTGTCTAGGGGGGGAATCACTGTGGTGTCTAGGGAGAGGAGAATCACTGTGGTGTCTAGGGAGAGGAGAATCACTGTGGTGTCTAGGGGGGGAATCACTGTGGTGTCTAGGGAGAGGGAATCACTGTGGTGTCTAGGGAGAGGGAATCACTGTGGTGTCTAGGGGGGGAATCACTGTGGTGTCTAGGGAGAGGGAATCACTGTGGTGTCTAGGGAGAGGGAATCACTGTGGTGTCTAGGGGGGAATCACTGTGGTGTCTAGGGAGAGGGAATCACTGTGGTGTCTAGGGGGGGAATCACTGTGGTGTCTAGGGAGAGGGAATCACTGTGGTGTCTAGGGGGGGAATCACTGTGGTGTCTAGGGAGAGGAGAATCACTGTGGTGTCTAGGGAGAGGAGAATCACTGTGGTGTCTGGGGAGAGGGGAATCACTGTGGTGTCTAGGGAGGGAGAATCACTGTGGTGTCTAGGGAGAGGAGAATCACTGTGGTGTCTAGGGAGAGGGGAATCACTGTGGTGTCTAGGGAGGGAGAATCACTGTGGTGTCTAGGGAGAGGAGAATCACTGTGGTGTCTAGGGAGGGAGAATCACATGGTGTCTAGGGAGAGGGGAATCACTGTGGTGTCTAGGGAGAGGAGAATCACTGTGGTGTCTGGGGAGAGGAGAATCACTGTGGTGTCTAGGGAGGGAGAATCACTGTGGTGTCTAGGGAGAGGAGAATCACTGTGGTGTCTAGGGAGGGAGAATCACTGTGGTGTCTAGGGAGAGGAGAATCACTGTGGTGTCTGGGGGGGGGAATCACTGTGGTGTCTGGGGGGGGGAATCACTGTGGTGTCTGGGGAGAGGGGAATCACTGTGGTGTCTGGGGAGAGGAGAATCACTGTGGTGTCTGGGGAGAGGGGAATCACTGTGGTGTCTAGGGAGAGGAGAATCACTGTGGTGTCTAGGGAGAGGAGAATCACTGTGGTGTCTAGGGAGAGGAGAATCACTGTGGTGTCTAGGGAGGGGGAATCACTGTGGTGTCTAGGGAGGGGGAATCACTGTGGTATCTGGGGAGGGGGGAATCACTGTGGTGTCTAGGGAGAGGAGAATCACTGTGGTGTCTTGGGAGGGGGAATCACTGTGGTGTCTGGGGAGGGGGAATCACTGTGGTGTCTAGGGAGAGGGGAATCACTGTGGTGTCTGGGGAGGGGGAATCACTGTGGTGTCTAGGGAGGGGGAATCACTGTGGTGTCTGGGGAGAGGGGAATCACTGTGGTGTCTAGGGAGGGAGAATCACTGTGGTGTCTAGGGAGAGGAGAATCACTGTGGTGTCTAGGGAGGGAGAATCACATGGTGTCTAGGGAGAGGGGAATCACTGTGGTGTCTAGGGAGGGAGAATCACATGGTGTCTAGGGAGAGGGGAATCACTGTGGTGTCTAGGGAGGGAGAATCACATGGTGTCTAGGGAGAGGGGAATCACTGTGGTGTCTAGGGAGAGGGGAATCACTGTGGTGTCTGGGGAGGGGGGAATCACTGTGGTGTCTAGGGAGAGGGGAATCACTGTGGTGTCTAGGGTTAGTCTGTGTTCCTCCAGGTTAGTCTGTGTTCCTCCAGGTTAGTCTGTGTTCCTCCAGGTTAGTCTGTATTCCTCCAGGTTAGTCTGTGTTCCTCCAGGTTAGTCTGTGTTCCTCCAGGTTAGTCTGTGTTCCTCCAGGTTAGTCTGTGTTCCTCCTGGTTAGTCTGTGTTCCTCCAGGTTAGTCTGTGTTCCTCCAGGTTAGTCTGTATTTATCCAGGTTAGTCTGTATTCCTCCAGGTTAGTCTGTGTTCCTCCAGGTTAGTCTGTGTTCCTCCTGGTTAGTCTGTGTTCCTCCAGGTTAGTCTGTATTCCTCCAGGTTAGTCTGTGTTCCTCCAGGTTAGTCTGTATTCCTCCAGGTTAGTCTGTGTTCCTCCAGGTTAGTCTGTGTTCCTCCAGGTTAGTCTGTGTTCCTCCAGGTTAGTCTGTATTCATCCCAGTTAGTCTGTGTTCCTCCAGGTTAGTCTGTGTTCCTCCAGGTTAGTCTGTATTCCTCCATGTTAGTCTGTATTCCTCCAGGTTAGTCTGTGTTCCTCCAGGTTAGTCTGTATTTATCCAGGTTAGTCTGTTTTCCTCCAGGTTAGTCTGTATTCCTCCAGGTTAGTCTGTATTTATCTTGGTTAGTCTGTATTTATCTTGGTTAGTCTGTGTTCCTCCAGGTTAGTCTGTATTCATCCCGGTTAGTCTGTGTTCCTCCAGGTTAGTCTGTGTTCCTCCAGGTTAGTCTGTGTTCCTCCAGGTTTGTCTGTATTCCTCCAGGTTAGTCTGTATTCCTCCAGGTTAGTCTGTGTTCCTCCAGGTTAGTCTGTATTCCTCCAGGTTAGTCTGTGTTCCTCCAGGTTAGTGTGTATTCCTCCAGGTTAGTCTGTATTCCTCCAGGTTAGTCTGTGTTCCTCCAGGTTAGTCTGTATTCCTCCAGGTTAGTCTGTATTCCTCCAGGTTAGTCTGTGTTCCTCCAGGTTAGTCTGTATTCCTCCAGGTTAGTCTGTATTTATCTTGGTTAGTCTGTGTTCCTCCAGGTTAGTCTGTGTTCCTCCAGGTTAGTCTGTGTTCCTCCAGGTTAGTCTGTGTTCCTCCAGGTTAGTCTGTGTTCCTCCAGGTTAGTCTGTGTTCCTCCAGGTTAGTCTGTATTCCTCCAGGTTAGTCTGTGTTCCTCCAGGTTAGTCTGTGTTCCTCCAGGTTAGTCTGTATTCCTCCAGGTTAGTCTGTGTTCCTGCAGGTTAGTCTGTATTCCTCCAGGTTAGTCTGTATTCCTCCAGGTTAGTCTGTATTCCTCCAGGTTTGTCTGTGTTCCTCCAGGTTAGTCTGTGTTCCTCCAGGTTTTTATTTTTAATTTAACCTTTATTTAATTTTATTTCATAGTTTTGCAAGAAAATTATTGGGATTTATTAGATATTAACAGTTGAATATTCAGTGATGTAATATAAGACATTTTATCCATGTGATATACCTGAGAAGTGTATTTAAACACCCTGTCAAACTCTGGGTATGTTTCTGATCGCCCAGCAGCATTGAACCTGGGTGGGAAACATGATTTACATCCTGTTGTTACAATGAATCCCTTGTGTTGTCTAACCAATAACCTCACTGTAATGGTAATGAGAATGGCTCTGAGTCTCAAATGGTATCCTATTCTCTACGTAGTGCACTACTTCTGACCAGGGCCCATTGGGGAATAGTGGGATTTTAGGAAGCAGCCTTGGTACAGCTAACAGAGACTATTTAATTTCTTTGACAAGCTCCTTCCTTCCCTCCCTGTTCCTTCATTTGAGCGGAAAGTGAGTACTCTAGTTAACGGTGAGCCTCGGGGGCAAATAGCTGGCGAACCAATATATCTGTGAGCGTGCAGTGATGAAAACTGTGGAAGCCATTCTTCTGCCTCCTCCTCTTCATCTCCTTCTCCTTCTCTTTCTCCTTCTCCTCTTCTCCTCTCCATCCTCCTCCTCCCCTCCTTCTCCTCTCCATCCTCCCCCTCCTCTCCTCCTCCTCATCCTCCGACTCCTCTCTTCTCCTCTCTTCTCCTCTCCACCTTCTCCTCTCTTCTCCTCTCCATCCTGCTCCTCCCCTCTCCTCCTCCTCCTCCTCCTCCTCCCCTCCTTCTCCTCTCCATCCTCCTCCTCCTCCTCCCCTCTCCTGCTCCTCCTCCTCCTCCTCCTCCTCCCTTCCTTCTCCTCTCCTTCCTCCTCCTCCTACTCCTCCTTCTCCTCTCCTTCCTCCTCCTCCTCCTCCGTCTCCTCTCCATCCTCCTCCCCCTCCTCCTCCTCTCCCTCCCCCTCCTCCTAATCCTCTTCTTCCTCCTCCTTCTCCTCTCCTTCCTCCTCCTCCCCCTCCTCCTCCTCCTCTCCCTCCTCCTCCTCCTCTTCTTCCTCCTCCTTCTCCTCTCCATCCTCCTCCCCTTTTCCTCTCCATCCTCCTTCACCCCTCCTCTCCTCCTCCTTCTCCTCTCTTCTCCTCCTCCTCCTCCTCTCTTCTCCTCCTCCTCTTCCTCCTCTTCCTGCTCCTCCTTCTCTTCCTCCTCCCCCAGGCTGGTGATGCACTACATAGGGAATAGGGTGCCATTTGGGACTCTACCCAGGTAATTTAGTGGACACAGCTCTGTTGGGGCATAGTGCAATATCCTCATTATATGCTGTTGAAATTTCACCAGCAGAAATCATTTGTCTGTGTGACATCATAAGTGTGTGTGTTTGGGGGGGGGGGGGCAAGAGCTGTGAGTAAAGAGAGCAGGGGAGGGGGGGAACGGGGGAGAGAAAGAGAGAGAGAGACAGAGATAGAGAGGAAGAGATAGAGAGAGAGAACGTGAGGGAGTAAAAGAAGTGAAGGCTATAAATAAAGGTGAGGAATCCTATTAGCGGAACGAGGGAGGAGAGAAAACAGGATGGAGGGACAGAGGGAGAGAATGAACGAGGGGGCCACAGTGTCAGAGGAGATGGAAAACTAATGTATTCTGGGAAAATGATGTGTCATTTTAAAGCAGACGTTTGTATTGGCCCGGGCTGACACCATTAGGCTGAGCACACCTCCGCCTGGTGTTAATCGCCATGTCAACAAGCAGGAAGGATGGAGATTACCTGAGGATATTTGATGCTGTGTAATGGATGGGTGCCCAGCCAGCAAGGACCTGAGATTGGCTTCTTCTCTAATACAACAAATTAAAGTTTAAACAAAGTTCCACATAGTCTCACAAAGGATCAACGGGCCAAAATAAGTAAATGAAGTTCCACAACATGAAGATGTAGCCCTTTAACATAAAGATGTAGCCCTCCAAAAACACATATTGTATGTTGGCTTACAAGATATTTGAGACTTCTTAATGAGTAGTTATGTATAACAAACGGTTCCACTCCTAGAAAAGTGAAGAATACCTGTCCTAAAACCCTGCAGAGATTCAGGTGTTCTGACTCCTCTTGTCCACTCCACCATCACTCCCCCACACCACTGAGAGAGAGAGAGGGAGAGAGAGAGAGAGAGAGAGAAAGAGAGAAAGAGAGGAAGAGAGAGAGACAGAGAGACAGAGGGGGAGAGAGAAGGAGAGAGAGACAGAGAGAGAGAGGAGGAGAGAGAGAGAGAGAGAGAGAGAGAGAGACAGAGAGACAGAGAGAGAGAGAGAGAGAGAGAGAGAGAGAGAGAGAGAGAGAGAGAGAGGAAGAGAGAGAGACAGAGAGAGAGACAGAGGGGGAGAGAGAAGGAGAGAGAGACAGAGAGAGAGAGGAGGAGAGAGAGAGAGAGAGAGAGAGAGAGAGAGAGAGAGAGAGACAGAGAGACAGAGAGAGAGGGAGAGAGAGAGAGAGAGAGAGAGAGAGAGACAGAGACAGAGAGACAGAGAGAGAGAGATTACAGGCAGCCCCAGCAGTGCTCAGTGTTGGACAACTAGCTTGGGAGAAGTCAAACAGAGACCCAGCCTCCTCTCCTCTCCCAGTAACCAGAGGCACCGACCCCCCCGGGTCCCAGCAAACACAGGTGCCCTACGCTCTGACTTCGTCCAACTCTCACTGCTAGGGAGATAAAATGCCCTCAGGACAGAAGCACTTCCCTCTCTCTCTCCCTCTCTCTAATCTCCACTCTGGCCATGTGGGAAAGGTCGAGCGGCCCGCTGGCTAAAAGAGAGGCGGAGGATGGAGAGGGGAATGGAGGAGAGGAGAGGAGGAGGGAGGTAGTTTGGTCTGTAGGGTTGTTGTAACAGCTGCAGGTGGAAACAGAGGTGTCCCAGACAGACAGTGATCTCGACAGGATAAACAGTCTTTAGACCAGAGGACCATTGGACTGGAAGATGTGTCCCAAATGGAACCCTGTTCCTCTATATAGTACACTTCTTTTGACCAGAGACCTGTTGCCCCTGTAGTGCACTATGTAGGGAATATGGTGGCATTTAGGACACAGAATTTAGTCTTTCTAGAGAGGGAGCTAGCTCCTCATCTACAGTTGTCTGGCTTGAGTCCCAACTGGCACCCTACGTAGTGCACAACATAGTGAATATCACACCTCCTTTTATAAAGCTACAGCATCGATACGGCCCTCTAGGGGCTGGGGGTTGGTCTACAGCCGTCTAGTGATCTGGGAGTTGGTCTACAGCCCTCTAGAGATCTGGGGGTTGGTCTACAGCCGTCTGGGGGCTGGGGGTTGGTCTACAGCTGTCTAGGGGCTGGGGGTTGGTCTACAGCTGTCTAGGGGCTGGGGGTTGGTCTACAGCCGTCTAGGGGCTGGGGGTTGGTCTACAGCTGTCTAGGGGCTGGGGGTTGGTCTACAGCCGTCTAGGGGCTGGGGGTTGGTCTACAGCCGTCTGGGGGCTGGGGGTTGGTCTACAGCCGTCTGGGGGCTGGGGGTTGGTCTACAGCCGTCTGGGGGCTGGGGGTTGGTCTACAGCCGTCTAGGGGCTGGGGGTTGGTCTACAGCCGTCTAGAGATCTGGGGGTTGGTCTACAGCCGTCTGGGGGCTGGGGTTGGTCTACAGCTGTCTAGGGGCTGGGGTTGGTCTACAGCCGTCTAGGGGCTGGGGTTGGTCTACAGCCGTCTGGGGGCTGGGGTTGGTCTACAGCCGTCTGGGGGCTGGGGGTTGGTCTACAGCCGTCTGGGGGCTGGGGGTTGGTCTACAGCCGTCTAGGGGCTGGGGTTGGTCTACAGCCGTCTAGAGATCTGGGGGTTGGTCTACAGCCGTCTGGGGGCTGGGGGTTGGTCTACAGCCGTCTAGGGATCTGGGGGTTGGTCTACAGCCGTCTAGGGATCTGGGGGTTGGTCTACAGCCGTCTAGGGATCTGGGGGTCGGTCTACAGCCGTCTGGGGGTTGGGGGTTGGTCTACAGCCGTCTAGGGGCTGGGGGTTGGTCTAGAGCCCTCTAGAGATCTGGGGGTTGGTCTAGAGCCCTCTAGAGATCTGGGGGTTGGTCTACAGCCGTCTAGGGGCTGGGGTTGGTCTACAGCCGTCTAGGGGCTGGGGTTGGTCTACAGCCGTCTAGGGGCTGGGGGTTGGTCTACAGCCGTCTAGGGGCTGGGGGTTGGTCTACAGCCGTCTGGGGGCTGGGGGTTGGTCTACAGCCGTCTAGAGATCTGGGGGTTGGTCTACAGCCGTCTGGGGGTTGGGGGTTGGTCTACAGCCGTCTAGGGGCTGGGGGTTGGTCTACAGCCATCTGGGGGCTGGGGGTTGGTCTAGAGCCCTCTAGAGATCTGGGGGTTGGTCTAGAGCCCTCTAGAGATCTGGGGGTTGGTCTACAGCCGTCTAGGGGCTGGGGGTTGGTCTACAGCCGTCTAGGGGCTGGGGGTTGGTCTACAGCCGTCTAGGGGCTGGGGGTTGGTCTACAGCCGTCTAGGGATCTGGGGGTTGGTCTACAGCCGTCTAGGGATCTGGGGGTTGGTCTACAGCCCTCTAGAGATCTGGGGGTTGGTCTACAGCCGTCTAGAGATCTGGGGGTTGGTCTACAGCCGTCTAGGGATCTGGGGGTTGGTCTACAGCCCTCTAGAGATCTGGGGGTTGGTCTACAGCCGTCTAGAGATCTGGGGGTTGGTCTACAGCCGTCTGGGGGCTGGGGGTTGGTCTACAGCCGTCTAGAGATCTGGGGGTTGGTCTACAGCCGTCTAGAGATCTGGGGGTTGGTCTACAGCCGTCTGGGGGCTGGGGGTTGGTCTACAGCTCAGAGATGCCAAATATGATGCTTATGTAAACTTATGTAAACCTGTCTCACTTTCTCTCCCTTGCTCCCTCTCTCTCTTTATCTCTCTCTTTTGATACTGTTAACCATGAGGTTCTCATCACAAAGTTTTCCAAGTTCAACTTTTCCTCCGATGCCTTGAAATGGATGAAATCGTACCTTGAAGGCAGAACTCAGTGTGTCAGAGTGAGCAGTGAGCTGTCGCCCACTCTTAGCTATGATGTGGGCGTGCCCCAAGGGTCAATACTGGGGCCCCTCATGTTCAGCCTGTACACTAATGACCTGCCTTCTGTCTGTACTGGGTCTGTAGTTCAGCCTGTACATTAATGATCTGCCTTCTGTCTGTACTGGGTCTGTAGTTCAGCCTGTACATTAATGACCTGCCTTCTGTCTGTACTGGGTCTGTAGTTCAGCCTGTACATTAATGACCTGCCTCCTGTCTGTACTGGGTCTGTAGTTCAGATGTTTTCAGATGATACAGTGATATATGTGCAAAGAGCAAACAACAAGCTGCACAAGAACTCACTACTGTAATGGTCCAGGTTACAAAGTGACTCACTACTGTAATGGTCCAGGTTACAAAGTGACTCACTACTGTAATGGTCCAGGTTACAAAGTGGCTCACTACTGTAATGGTCCAGGTTACAAAGTGGCTCACTACTGTAATGGTCCAGGTTACATAGTGACTCAGTGACTCACTACTGTAATGGTCCAGGTTACATAGTGACTCACTACTGTAATGGTCCAGGTTACATAGTGACTCACTCCTGTAATGGTCCAGGTTACATAGTGACTCAGTGACAAAGTGACTCACTACTGTAATGGTCCAGGTTACATAGTGACTCTCTACTGTAATGGTCCAGGTTACATAGTGACTCACTCCTGTAATGGTCCAGGTTACATAGTGACTCAGTGACTCACTACTGTAATGGTCCAGGTTACATAGTGACTCACTACTGTAATGGTCCAGGTTACATAGTGACTCACTACTGTAATGGTCCAGGTTACATAGTGACTCAGTGACTCACTACTGTAATGGTCCAGGTTACATAGTGACTCAGTGACTCACTACTGTAATGGTCCAGGTTACAAAGTGACTCATTACTGTAATGGTCCAGGTTACATAGTGACTCACTACTGTAATGGTCCAGGTTACATAGTGACTCAGTGACTCACTACTGTAATGGTCCAGGTTACATAGTGACTCAGTGACTCACTACTGTAATGGTCCAGGTTACAAAGTGACTCATTACTGTAATGGTCCAGGTTACAAAGTGACTCACTACTGTAATGGTCCAGGTTACATAGTGACTCAGTGACTCACTACTGTAATGGTCCAGGTTACAAAGTGACTCACTACTGTAATGGTCCAGGTTACATAGTGACTCAGTGACTCACTCAGCTGGTATCTGATGCTACTGAGCCAGATGTCTATGTGTCAGGGGAGAAGCTCCAGCTGGTATCTGATGTTACTGAACCAGATGTCTATGTGTCTATGTGTCAGGGGAGAAGCTCCAGCTGGTATCTGATGCTACTGAGCCAGATGTCTATGTGTCAGGGGAGAAGCTCCAGCTGGTATCTGATACTACTGAACCAGATGTCTCTGTGTCAGGGGAGAAGCTCCAGCTGGTATCTGATGCTACTGAACCAGATGTCTATGTGTCAGGGGAGAAGCTCCAGCTGGTATCTGATGTTAAGCACCTTGGCTTCATACTCGATTCCAACCTCTCTTTTAAAAAGCAGGTGAAAAAGGTAATTCAAATATCCAAATTCAACCTAGCTAATTTCCCGATTTATACGAAATTGTTTGACTACAGAGGTAGCCAAACTGTACTTCAACTCTATGATACTCCCCCACTTAACATACTGCTTGACTAGTTGGGCCCAGGCTTGCTGTACAACATTAAAACCTATTCAGTCTGTCTACAAACAGGCTCTCAAAGTGCTTGACAGGAAGCCCAATAGCCATCATCACTGTTACATCCTCAGGAAGCATGAGCTCCTGAGTTGGGAAAATCTGGTGCAACACACCGACGCATGTCTTGTATTCAAGATCCTAAACGGCCTGGCTCCTCCCCCTCCACTCAGTACTTCTGTTAAACAGAAAACCCAAACCTATGGCAGCAGATTCACAAGGTCTGCCACGAGAGGTGACTGTGTAGTTCCCTTATTAAGGAAAAGCACCTTTAGTAAATCTGTTTTCTCTGTGAGAGCTTCCCATGTCTGGAATACACTGCCATCAGACACACATAACTGCACCACCTATCACACCTTCACCATAAAAACATGAAGCTCAAGGCCAGTCAGATTTGTGATCATAATCCCTAGTTGTGTGTTGCCACTTTCCCTCTTGTCTGTAGCTTGTGAGGTGTGGAAACACTTTGTTGCTTTTATAGATTATGTCTTGCTGCTTTTTGTCCTATGTTGCTCTGTCTGTATGTTACGTCTTGCTTGTCCTATGTTGCTCTGTCTGTATGGTATGTCTTGCTTGTCCTATGTTTCTCTGTCTGTATGCTACGTCTTGCTTGTTCTATGTTTCTCTGTCTGTATGCTACGTCTTGCCTGTTCTATGTTGATCTGTCTGTATGCTACGTCTTGCTTGTTCTATGTTGCTTGTTCTATGTTGCTCTGTCTGTATGCTACGCCTTGCTTGTTCTATGTTGCTCTGTCTGTATGCTACGTCTTGCTTGTTCTATGTTGCTCTGTCTGTATGCTACGCCTTGCTTGTTCTATGTTGCTCTGTCTGTATGCTACGTCTTGCCTGTTCTATCTTGCTTGTTCTATGTTGCTCTGTCTGTATGCTATGTCTTGCTTGTTCTATGTTGCTCTGTCTGTATGCTACGTCTTGGCTGTTCTATGTTGCTTGTTCTATGTTGCTCTGTCTGTATGCTATGTCTTGCTTGTTCTATGTTGCTCTGTCTGTATGCTACGTCTTGCCTGTTCTATGTTGCTTGTTCTATGTTGCTCTGTCTGTATGCTACGTCTTGCTTGTTCTATGTTGCTCTGTCTGTATGCTACGTCTTGCCTGTTCTATGTTGCTCTGTCTGTATGCTATGTCTTGCTTGTTCTATGTTGCTCTGTCTGTATGCTACGTCTTGCTTGTTCTATGTTGCTCTGTCTGTATGCTACGTCTTGCTTGTTCTATGTTGCTCTGTCTGTATGCTACGTCTTGTTTGTCCTATGTTGCTCTGCGTGTGCTCACTGATCAATGATTGTCTGTATTGTTATTTGTAATTGTTTTTTAATAACCTGCCAAGGGACTGCGGTTGAAAATTAGCCGGCTGGCTAAAACCGTCACTTTTACTGAAACGTTGATTAATGTGCACTGTCCCTGTAAAAAAAAAACATTTAAAGTAAACAACTGAAAAATGAAAGTCAATAAACTCTCTCTTTTCTCTCCCTCCCTCTCCAGGTTTTGTGTGGGAGACAAGTTCTTCCTGAAGAACAATATGATCCTGTGTCAGACGGACTACGAGGAGGGGCTGATGAAGGAGGGATACGCCCCGCAGGTTCGCTGACTACAGATGAAGAGCAGAGAGAGAGAGGGGGGGGGTGATTGAGGAGAGCAGAGAGAGACTGAAGGAAGCAGGAGGAGATCCATCCAATCAGACTGAAGGGAGGAGGTGGAGAGCCATCCAATCAGACTGAAGGGAGGAGGAGGAGAGACATCCAATCGGACTGAAGGAAGGAAGGAGGAGAGCCATCCAATCAGACTGAAGGGAGGAGGAGGAGAGCCATCCAATCAGACTGAAGGGAGGAGGAGAGACATCCAATCAGTTTGAAGGGAGGAGGAGGAGAGCCATCCAATCAGACTGAAGGGAGGAGGAGAGACATCCAATCAGACTGAAGGGAGGAGGAGGAGAGACATCCAATCAGACTGAAGGAAGGAAGGAAGGAAGGAAGGAAGGAAGGAAGGAAGGAAGGAAGGAAGGAAGGAAGGAAGGAAGGAAGGAAGGAAGGAAGGAAGGAAGGAAGGAAGGAAGGAAGGAAGGAAGGAAGGAGGAGAGCCATCCAATCAGATTGAAGGAAGGAAGGTGGAAAGCCATCCAATCAGACACCAAAAGCACTACTACAACTCTCTCTCTCTCTCTCTTCCTCTCCAATGTCAGAGTCCTATCGTGTATATAACCAACCAACAACCAACGTTCAACCTAGGAGGGACCGTTTCTCAGCTGTACAGAATAGCCATAGAGACTGGCTGTTAGAGACTGGCCATAGAGACTAAGGGTTGTCAGGGGAGGAGGGGGGAGGGGAGCCCCTTACAAGGTCACAATGGACGACATGTACAAAAGTTGACTTTGTTTGTGTTCTGAAGGATGATGCCTCTTCCCCACAACCAAACACTGGCTTTACAACGATACCCCAATCCACCTTCGCCCCCTGCCCCCTCCCAGGTAAACGAGACACAAATACTTACACCCCTCCTCCCCAATGTCCACCCGTCCCCCGCCTCCCCAATGTCCATCCCCCCTCCCCAATGTCCACCAGTCCCCCCCTCCCCAATGTCCACCCCCTCCCTATTGTCCACCCCCCTCCCCAATGTCCACCCCCTCCCCAATGTCCACCCCCCTCCCCAATGTCCACCAGTCCCCCCCTCCCCAATGTCCACCCCCTCCCCAATGTCCACCCCCTCCCCAATGTCCACCAGTCCCCCCTCCCCAATGTCCACCCCCCTCCCCAATGTCCACCCCCTCCCCAATGCCCCCTTTCCCCCTCCCCAATGTCCACCCCCTCCCCAATGCCCCCTTTCCCCCTCCCCAGTGTCCACCCCCCCCCCATGCCCCCCCCATGCCCCCCCCCCCCCCCCCAATGTCCCCCCCCTCCTATTCCTCTCTGAGGGATCATGGGAGAACCTAAACAATCCAGATCCTGGTGTCTGAAACCCACATGACTCAGTCTCCACTGGGGCCCAAGTGACTATCTGACCCGACCCGGGACAGGCAGGAAGAGAGAACTACGGAGATACAGCGCGTCACCATCCTATCTCAGGTTGAATTCAACCACAATCCAACCATCGTAATCTCTTCAGCACCAACTTCAATTCAACCACAATCCAACCATCGTGATCTCTTCAGCACCAACTTCAATTCAACCACAATCCAACCATCGTGATCTCTTCAGCACCAACTTCAATTCAACCACAATCCAACCATCGTGATCTCTTCAGCACCAACTTCAATTCAACCACAATCCAACCATCGTGATCTCTTCAGCACCAACTTCAATTCAACCACAATCCAACCATCGTGATCTCTTCAGCACCAACTTCAATTCAACCACAATCCAACCATCGTGATCTCTTCAGCACCAACTTCAATTCAACCACAATCCAACCATCGTGATCTCTTCAGCTCGGGAAAGCTCTCTCCGTGTCGTTTTATAGACTCTCATTTGGGACTCTCCTTGGACGACTGACGATTCTGGACTGTGGTCCTATGGAGTGGCTTGTAATTAGCGTGGGGGGGGGGGGCTTGGACATTTTTTTTTGCGGGAGTTCTCACGTTTTGTTAAGGCCTTCCTGCCTTTGGTTTGTGCCCTCACACTGGGTCTGGGGTGAGGGGGAGGTTCTAGGGTATCGTGGTGGGGGGCGGGGTTCTAGGGGTACCGGGGGGGGGTGATGGGTGAGGGGGAGGTTCTAGGGGTATCGGGGGGAGTGAGGAGTGGTTCAAGGGGTATCTGGGGGGGTTCAAGGGTATCTGGGGGGTTCTAGGGGTATCTAGGGGGAGGGGGTTTCTAGGGGTGTCTGGGGAGTGGTTCAAGGGGTATCTGGGGGGGATTTCTAGGGGTATCTGGGGGGGGGGGTACTTTTTGTAGACTGTATTTATTTCATTTATTTGATAAGCTTTCAGTGCTTTGACTATTGATCACCTGTTGTCCCAATTTTCATTAATGCAGAATGTCATTCTTCAACATGCTGATACTTGAATTCTTTCGATCACTATTAGTTTAATCACTGTTTTAACTCTCAGTCAGTTGTGACTAGATGGGAGTAGCCTGGCGCTTCCTCTTCTGGTACGTAGGCTGTACTGTCAGCTGGCGCAGATGCAAGTTGCCTTCAATGAAGACTTTGCTGGTCACATGGTCTGTGAGCGTTAGGTAATTGTTTACTCCGAGGTGTTTCCTCAATGACACTCTATTTCGTACATGGAACCCTGGCCAAAAGTCACGCACTATATAGGGAATAGGGCTCTGGTCTAAAGTAGTGCACTATATAGGGAATAGGGCTCTGGTTTAAAGTAGTGCACTATATAGGGAATAGGGCTCTGGTCTAAAGTAGTGCTATATAGGGAATAGGGCTCTGGTCTAAAGTAGTGCACTATATAGGGAATAGGGTTCTGGTCTAAAGTAGTGCACTATATAGGGAATAGGGCTCTGGTCTAAAGTAGTGCACTATATAGGGAATAGGGTTCTGGTCTAAAGTAGTGCACTATATAGGGAATAGGGCTCTGGTCTAAAGTAGTGCACTATATGTCGCTCTGGATAAGAGCGTCTGCTAAATGACTTAAATGTAAATGTAAATATAGGGAATAGGGCTCTGGTCTAAAGTAGTGCACTATATAGGGAATAGGGCTCTGGTCTATAGTAGTGTACTATATAGGGAATAGGGCTCTGGTCTAAAGTAGTGCACTATATAGGGAATAGGGCTCTGGTCTAAAGTAGTGCACTATATAGGGAATAGGGCACTGCTCTAAAGTAGTGCACTATATAAGGAATAGGGCTCTGGTCTAAAGTAGTGCACTATATAGGGAATAGGGCTTTGGTCTAGAGTAGTGCACTATATAGGGAATAGGGCTCTGGTCTAAAGTAGTGCACTATGTAGGGAATAGGGCTCTGGTCTAAAGTAGTGCACTATGTAGGGAATAGGGCCCTGGTCTAAAGTAGTGCACTATGTAGGGAATAGGGCTCTGGTCTAAAGTAGTGCACTATGTAGGGAATAGGGCCCTGGTCTAAAGTAGTGCACTATATAGGGAATAGGGCTCTGGTCTATAGTAGTGCACTATATAGTGAATAGGGCTCTCTGGTCTAAAGTAGTGCACTATATAGGGAATAGGGCTTTGGTCTATAGTAGTGCACTATATAGTGAATAGGGCTCTCTGGTCTATAGTAGTGCACTATATAGGGAATAGTGTGGCATTGAGGATTCAGCGCTGGCTTTGAGGGGCCCGTGAACCTTCCTTCTCAGAAGGAAAATACCTCTTCGACCAGCTGAATTTAAATGATCAACTATCTATCAAGGGCCAACCATGCTGGAGCATCATTTACAACGAAGGCAACAGTTAGCTAATGAACACAAACAACTCGAAGGAAGTAAGAAACACACAAAAATGAAGAAGATTGTTTCATTTGTAAATCGTCGTTGTCCAGAAACAGATAGATTCCTTCCTGCTTGCTATTGTATAAGGGTTTCTTGTGTCATCCAGCATGAGATGTTTATTTCCAGGAAGGACAACAACAACAACAACGCTTGTAAATAATGTATTGTAATAATTTTAAGCACAAATGTAATACAGTTTTATTGTGTTAACAATGTGTGCATTCAGTGTCTTCCTTTTTCTCTGCAAAATGTCATATAGCGCTCTGGAAAGAAATGTCCCTTGGTTACTATGATTCTATGATTCTATGATTCTACGATTCTATGATTCTATGATCAGCTTCCCCTCCCCCAATCCTAACCTTTACCATCAGTGGGGAAAAGGCTAGACTGACCCAAGATCAGCGGCACTCCATCATATTGCCACATTTGGCGTAGTCGGCAGGAATCGGGGACCGGATGATGGAAATGTAATAATTTTATAGAAGTATATTGGTAAACAATATACACTATTGAGACAGTACCGGAATCAGAGGGGAGCTGGATACGTGGGAGAAACGGAGAGGACTGGTGGAGACAGGGATTGATGTGGAGATGGGGAAGAGTCTTTACATGGGATTGATGTGGAGATGGGGGAAGAGTCTTTACATGGTATTGATGTGGAGATGGGGGAAGAGTCTTTACATGGGATTGATGTGGAGATGGGGGAAGAATCTTTACATGGGATTGATGTGGAGATGGGGGAAGAATCTTTACATGGGATTGATGTGGAGATGGGGGAAGAATCTTTACATGGGATTGATGTGGAGATGGGGGAAGAGTCTTTACATGGGATTGATGTGGAGATGGGGGAAGAGTCTTTACATGGGATTGATGTGGAGATGGGGAAGAGTCTTTACATGGGATTGATGTGGAGATGGGGGAAGAGTCTTTACATGGGATTGATGTGGAGATGGGGAAGAGTCTTTACATGGGATTGATGTGGAGCTGGGGGAAGAGTCTTTACATGGGATTGATGTGGAGATGGGGGAAGAGTCTTTACATGGGATTGATGTGGAGATGGGGGAAGAGTCTTTACATGGGATTGATGTGGAGATGGGGGAAGAGTCTTTACATCGCCTTTTATATGTGTCACACCCTGATCTGTTTCACGTGTCTTTGTGCTTTTCTCCACCCCCCCTCCAGGTGTCGCCCATCTTACCCATTATCCCCTGTGTATTTATAACTGTTTTCTCAGTTTGTCTGTTGCCAGTTTGTCTTGTCAGGTCTTACCAGCGTACTCTCCCGCCTTCCTGTTTCTCTAGTTCTGTTTCCTAGTTTTTCCCAGCTCTGACCATTCTGCCTGCCCTGACCCCGAGCCTGCCTTCCGTCCTGTACCTGCCCGACTCTTACCTGATTACGATCCTCTGCCTGCCCTGACCCCAAGCCTGCCCGACTCTGACCTGATTACGATCCTCTGCCTGCCCTGACCCCGAGCCTGCCCGACTCTGACCTGATTACGATCCTCTGCCTGCCCTGACCCCGAGCCTGCCCGACTCTGACCTGATTACGATCCTCTGCCTGCCCTGACCCCGAGCCTGCCCGACTCTGACCTGATTACGATCCTCTGCCTGCCCTGACCCCGAGCCTGCCCGACTCTGACCTTATCACGATCCTCTGCCTGCCCTGACCCCGAGCCTGCCCGACTCTGACCTGATTACAATCCTCTGCCTGCCCTGACACCGAGCCTGCCTGACTCTGACCTGATTACGATCCTCTGCCTGCCCTGACACCGAGCCTGCCTGACTCTGACCTGATTACGATCCTCTGCCTGCCCTGACACCGAGCCTGCCCGACTCTGACCTGATTACGAACCTCTGCCTGCCTTCGACCTTCCTATAACTGCCCCTTGTTTCTAATAAATAATCTGAGAACTGTACTATCTGCCTCCTGTGTCTCCGTCTGGGTCACTTCCTCGTGATAATAAGGCTATTTTATACTTTACTGAACCATTTAGAAGGACATTATATACTTTACTGAACCATTTATAACAATATTTTATACTTTACAGAACCATTTATAATTATATTTTATACTTTACAGAACCATTTAGAAGGCTATTATATACTTTACAGAACCATTTATAACAATATTTTATACTTTACAGAACCATTTATAAGGCTATTATATACTTTACAGAACCATTTATAAGAATATTTTATACTTTACAGAACCATTTATAAGGCTATTATATACTTTACAGAACCATTTATAACAATATTTTATTCTTTACAGAACCATTTATAACAATATTTTATTCTTTACAGAACCATTTATAACAATATTCTATACTTTACAGAACCATTTATAAGAATATTTTATACTTTACAGAACCATTTATAAGGCTATTATATACTTTACAGAACCATTTATAAGAATATTTTATACTTTACAGAACCATTTATAACATTGTTTTATACTTTACAGAACCATTTAGAAGGCTATTATATACTTTACAGAACCATATATAACAATATTTTATTCTTTACAGAACCATTTATAAGAATATTTTATACTTTACAGAACCATTTAGAAGGCTATTATATACTTTACAGAACCATATATAACAATATTTTATTCTTTACAGAACCATATATAACAATATTTTATTCTTTACAGAACCATTTATAACAATATTGTATACTTTACAGAACCATTTATAAGAATATTTTATACTTTACAGAACCATTTATAAGGCTATTATATACTTTACAGAACCATTTATAACAATATTTTATTCTTTACAGAACCATTTATAACAATATTGTATACTTTACAGAACCATTTATAAGAATATTTTATACTTTACAGAACCATTTATAAGGCTATTATATACTTTACAGAACCATTTATAAGAATATTTTATACTTTACAGAACCATTTATAACAATATTTTATTCTTTACAGAACCATTTATAACAATATTTTATACTTTACAGAACCATTTATAAGAATATTTTATACTTTACAGAACCATTTATAAGGCTATTATATACTTTACAGAACCATTTATAACAATATTTTATACTTTACAGAACCATTTATAATTATATTTTATACTTTACAGAACCATTTAGAAGGCTATTATATACTTTACAGAACCATATATAACAATATTTTATTCTTTACAGAACCATTTATAAGAATATTTTATACTTTACAGAACCATTTAGAAGGCTATTATATACTTTACAGAACCATATATAACAATATTTTATTCTTTACAGAACCATATATAACAATATTTTATTCTTTACAGAACCATTTATAACAATATTGTATACTTTACAGAACCATTTATAAGAATATTTTATACTTTACAGAACCATTTATAAGGCTATTATATACTTTACAGAACCATTTATAACAATATTTTATTCTTTACAGAACCATTTATAACAATATTGTATACTTTACAGAACCATTTATAAGAATATTTTATACTTTACAGAACCATTTATAAGGCTATTATATACTTTACAGAACCATTTATAAGAATATTTTATACTTTACAGAACCATTTATAACAATATTTTATTCTTTACAGAACCATTTATAACAATATTTTATACTTTACAGAACCATTTATAAGAATATTTTATACTTTACAGAACCATTTATAAGGCTATTATATACTTTACAGAACCATTTATAACAATATTTTATACTTTACAGAACCATTTATAATTATATTTTATACTTTACAGAACCATTTAGAAGGCTATTATATACTTTACAGAACCATTTATAACAATATTTTATACTTTACAGAACCATTTATAAGGCTATTATATACTTTACAGAACCATTTATAACAATATTTTATACTTTACAGAACCATTTATAATTATATTTTATACTTTACAGAACCATTTAGAAGGCTATTATATACTTTACAGAACCATTTATAACAATATTTTATACTTTACAGAACCATTTATAAGGCTATTATATACTTTACAGAACCATTTATAAGAATATTTTATACTTTACAGAACCATTTATAAGGCTATTATATACTTTACAGAACCATTTATAACAATATTTTATTCTTTACAGAACCATTTATAACAATATTGTATACTTTACAGAACCATTTATAAGAATATTTTATACTTTACAGAACCATTTATAAGGCTATTATATACTTTACAGAACCATTTATAAGAATATTTTATACTTTACAGAACCATTTATAACATTGTTTTATACTTTACAGAACCATTTAGAAGGCTATTATATACTTTACAGAACCATTTATAAGGCTATTATATACTTTACAGAACCATTTATAACAATATTTTATTCTTTACAGAACCATTTATAACAATATTGTATACTTTACAGAACCATTTATAAGAATATTGTATACTTTACAGAACCATTTATAAGGCTATTATATACTTTACAGAACCATTTATAAGAATATTTTATACTTTACAGAACCATTTATAACAATATTTTATTCTTTACAGAACCATTTATAACAATATTTTATACTTTACAGAACCATTTATAAGGCTATTATATACTTTACAGAACCATTTATAACAATATTTTATACTTTACAGAACCATTTATAACAATATTTTATACTTTACAGAACCATTTATAAGGCTATTATATACTTTATAGAACCATTTATAAGAATATTTTATACTTTACAGAACCATTTATAACAATATTTTATACTTTACAGAACCATTTATAAGGCTATTATATACTTTACAGAACCATTTATAAGAATATTTTATACTTTACAGAACCATTTATAAGGCTATTATATACTTTACAGAACCATTTATAAGGCTATTATATACTTTACAGAACCATTTATAAGAATATTTTATACTTTACAGAACCATTTATAAGGCTATTATATACTTTACAGAACCATTTAGAAGGACATTATATACTTTACAGAACCATTTATAATGACATTTTATACCTTACAGAACCATTTATAAGGCTATTATATACTTTACAGAACCATTTAGAAGGATATTTAATACTTTACAGAACCATTTAGAAGGACATTATATACTCTACAGAACCATTTAGAAGGATATTATATACTTTACAGAACCATTTAGAAGGATATTATATACTTTACAGAACCATTTATAACAATAATTTATACTTTACAGAACCATTTATAAGGCTATTATATACTTTACAGAACCATTTATAACAATATTTTATACTTTACAGAACCATTTATAATTATATTTTATACTTTACAGAACCATTTAGAAGGCTATTATATACTTTACAGAACCATATATAACAATATTTTATTCTTTACAGAACCATTTATAAGAATATTTTATACTTTACAGAACCATTTAGAAGGCTATTATATACTTTACAGAACCATATATAACAATATTTTATTCTTTACAGAACCATATATAACAATATTTTATTCTTTACAGAACCATTTATAACAATATTGTATACTTTACAGAACCATTTATAAGAATATTTTATACTTTACAGAACCATTTATAAGGCTATTATATACTTTACAGAACCATTTATAACAATATTTTATTCTTTACAGAACCATTTATAACAATATTGTATACTTTACAGAACCATTTATAAGAATATTTTATACTTTACAGAACCATTTATAAGGCTATTATATACTTTACAGAACCATTTATAAGAATATTTTATACTTTACAGAACCATTTATAACAATATTTTATTCTTTACAGAACCATTTATAACAATATTTTATACTTTACAGAACCATTTATAAGAATATTTTATACTTTACAGAACCATTTATAAGGCTATTATATACTTTACAGAACCATTTATAACAATATTTTATACTTTACAGAACCATTTATAATTATATTTTATACTTTACAGAACCATTTAGAAGGCTATTATATACTTTACAGAACCATTTATAACAATATTTTATACTTTACAGAACCATTTATAAGGCTATTATATACTTTACAGAACCATTTATAACAATATTTTATACTTTACAGAACCATTTATAATTATATTTTATACTTTACAGAACCATTTAGAAGGCTATTATATACTTTACAGAACCATTTATAACAATATTTTATACTTTACAGAACCATTTATAAGGCTATTATATACTTTACAGAACCATTTATAAGAATATTTTATACTTTACAGAACCATTTATAAGGCTATTATATACTTTACAGAACCATTTATAACAATATTTTATTCTTTACAGAACCATTTATAACAATATTGTATACTTTACAGAACCATTTATAAGAATATTTTATACTTTACAGAACCATTTATAAGGCTATTATATACTTTACAGAACCATTTATAAGAATATTTTATACTTTACAGAACCATTTATAACATTGTTTTATACTTTACAGAACCATTTAGAAGGCTATTATATACTTTACAGAACCATTTATAAGGCTATTATATACTTTACAGAACCATTTATAACAATATTTTATTCTTTACAGAACCATTTATAACAATATTGTATACTTTACAGAACCATTTATAAGAATATTGTATACTTTACAGAACCATTTATAAGGCTATTATATACTTTACAGAACCATTTATAAGAATATTTTATACTTTACAGAACCATTTATAACAATATTTTATTCTTTACAGAACCATTTATAACAATATTTTATACTTTACAGAACCATTTATAAGGCTATTATATACTTTACAGAACCATTTATAACAATATTTTATACTTTACAGAACCATTTATAACAATATTTTATACTTTACAGAACCATTTATAAGGCTATTATATACTTTATAGAACCATTTATAAGAATATTTTATACTTTACAGAACCATTTATAACAATATTTTATACTTTACAGAACCATTTATAAGGCTATTATATACTTTACTGAACCATTTATAAGGATATTTTATACTTTACAGAACCATTTATAAGGCTATTATATACTTTACAGAACCATTTATAAGGCTATTATATACTTTACAGAACCATTTATAAGAATATTTTATACTTTACAGAACCATTTATAAGGCTATTATATACTTTACAGAACCATTTAGAAGGACATTATATACTTTACAGAACCATTTATAATGACATTTTATACCTTACAGAACCATTTATAAGGCTATTATATACTTTACAGAACCATTTAGAAGGATATTTAATACTTTACAGAACCATTTAGAAGGACATTATATACTCTACAGAACCATTTAGAAGGATATTATATACTTTACAGAACCATTTAGAAGGATATTATATACTTTACAGAACCATTTATAACAATAATTTATACTTTACAGAACCATTTATAATGACATTTTATACCTTACAGAACCATTTATAACAATATTTTATACTTTACAGAACCATTTATAACAATATTTTATACTTTACAGAACCATTTATAACAATAATTTATACTTTACAGAACCATTTATAAGGCTATTATATACTTTACAGAAATATTTAGAAGGATAGTTAATACTTTACAGAACCATTTAGAAGGACATTATATACTCTACAGAACCATATAGAAGGACATTATATACCTTACAGAACCATTTAGAAGGATATTATATACTTTACAGAACAATTTATAATGATATTATATACTTTACAGAACCATTTAGAAGAATATTATATACTTTACAGAACCATTTAGAAGAATATTATATACTTTACAGAACCATTTATAATTATATTTTATACTTTACAGAACCATTTATAATGATATTATGTACTTTACAGAACCATTTATAATGATATTTTATACTTTACAGAACCATTTATAAGAATATTATATACTTTACAGAACCATTTAGAAGGATATTTTGTACTTTACAGAACCATTTATAATGACATTTTATACTTTACAGAACCATTTAGAAGGATATTATATACTTTACAGAACCATTTATAATGATATTTTATACTTTACAGAACCATTTATAAGGCTATTATATACTTTACAGAACCATTTATAATGATATTTTATACTTTACAGAACCATTTATAAGGATATTATATACTTTACAGAACCATTTATAAGAATATTATATACTTTACAGAACCATTTATAAGGATATTTTATACTTTACAGAACCATTTATAATGATATTTTATACTTTACAGAACCATTTATAAGGATATTATATACTTTACAGAACCATTTATAATGATATTTTATACTTTACAGAAATATTTAGAAGGATATTTTATACTTTACAGAACAATTTAGAAGGATATTTTATACTTTACAGAACCATTTAGAAGGACATTATATACTTTACAGAACCATTTAGAAGGACATTATATACTCTACAGAACCATTTATATTGATATTATATACTTTACAGAACCATTTAGAAGGATATTATATACTTTACAGAACCATTTATAACAATAATTTATACTTTACAGAACCATTTATAAGGCTATTATATACTTTACAGAACCATTTATAATGACATTTTATACCTTACAGAACCATTTATAAGGCTATTATATACTTTACAGAACCATTTAGAAGGATATTTAATACTTTACAGAACCATTTAGAAGGATATTATATACTCTACAGAACCATTTAGAAGGATATTATATACTTTACAGAACCATTTAGAAGGATATTATATACTTTACAGAACCATTTATAATGATATTATATACTTTACAGAACCATTTAAACAATAATTTATACTTTACAGAACCATTTATAATGACATTTTATACCTTACAGAACCATTTATAAGGCTATTATATACTCTACAGAACCATTTAGAAGGCTATTATATACTTTACAGAACCATTTAGAAGAATATTATATACTTTACAGAACCATTTAGAAGGACATTTTATACTTTAGAGAACCATTTAGAAGGACATTTTATACTTTTTAAAGTGGAGGAGGTCTGTTTTCTAGGAAACTTCTTCATACTTTACATTCCATGTATAAGACCGTGGGGTTTACTGGGGCTGTTCAGGTCATGTGGCTCTAACTCAAGGGCACAGCATTAGATGCTCTGACACACACACACTCAGAGACACAGACACAAACACAGACACACACACACACACGCAGACACACGCACATGCAGACACACAAACACACACAAACAAACACACACACGCACACCACACACAGACACACAAACACACACACACACACACACACATAGCTCTATATGATTGATCTGAGGCTAGCTCTATATGATTGATCTGAGGCTAGCTCTATGATATCTGATTGATCAGAGGCTAGCTCTATATGATTGATCAGAGGCTAGCTCTATATGATTGATCTGAGGCTAGCTCTATATGATTGATCTGAGGCTAGCTCTATGATATATGATTGATCTGCAGCTAGATATATGATATATGATTGATCTGAGGCTAGCTCTATGATATCTGATTGATCTGCAGCTAGCTCTATGATATATGATTAATCTGAGGCTAGCTCTATGATATATGATTGATCTGCAGCTAGCTCTATGATATATGATTGATCTGCAGCTAGCTCTATGATATATGATTGATCTGCAGCTAGCTCTATGTGATTGATCTGCAGCTAGATATATGATATATGATTGATATGAGGCTACCTCTATGATATCTGGTTGATCTGAGGCTAGCTCTATGATATATGATTGATCTGAGGCTAGCTCTATGTGATTGATCTGCAGCTAGCTCTATGATATCTGATTGATCTGCAGCTAGCTCTATAATATATGATTGATCTGCAGCTAGCTCTATAATATATGATTGATCTGCAGCTAGCTCTATGATATATGATTGATCTGCAGCTAGCTCTATGATATATGATTGATCTGCAGCTAGATATATGATATATGATTGATCTGCAGCTAGATATATGATATATGATTGATCTGAAGCTAGCTCTATGATATATGGGTTCCCGAGTGGCGCAGCTGTCTAAGGCACTGCATCTCAGTGCTGGAGGCATTCACTACAGACCCTGGTTCAATTCCAGGCTGTATAACAACCGGCCGTGATTGGGAGTCCAATAGGGAGTTGGCCCAGCGTCACCCGGGTTTGGGGTTTGGCCAGGGGTATGCCGTCATTGTAAATAATAATTTGTTCTTAGCTGACTTGCCTGGTTAAATAAAATAAAAAATATGATTGATCTGCAACACAGTCTGTTGTCTTTCTCTTCTCCTTGTAAAAATGAATTTTTGGGAGTTCGTCATGCCAGGGTAGATATATGTCATATCTTATTCTTCTTTTAAATAATTATTATCGCATATTTATTTATTTTTATATTTCAATGTGCTGTTTCTACTAATTATCTATCATTCATCTGTGTTGTTTCTACTAATTATCTATCATTCATCTGTCTTGTTTCTACTAATTATCTATCATTCATCTATGTTGTTTCTACATATTATCTATCATTCATCTGTGTTGTTTCTACTAATTATCTATCATTCATCTGTGTTGTTTCTACTAATTATCTATCATTCATCTGTGTTGTTTCTACTAATTATCTATCATTTATCTGTGTTGTTTCTACTAATGATCTATCATTCATCTGTGTTGTTTCTACTAATTATCTATCATTCATCTGTGTTGTTTCTACTAATTATCTATCATTCATCTGTGTTGTTTCTACTAATTATCTATCATTCATCTGTGTTGTATCTACTAATTATCTATCATTCATCTGTGTTGTTTCTACTAATTATCTATCATTCATCTGTGTTGTTTCTACTAATTATCTATCATTCATCTGTGTTGTTTCTACTAATTATCTATCATTCATCTGTGTTGTTTCTACTAATGATCTATCATTCATCTGTGTTGTTTCTACTAATTATTTATCATTCATCTGTGTTGTTTCTACTAATTATCTATCATTCATCTGTGTTGTTTCTACTAATTATCTATCATTCATCTGTGTTGTTTCTACTAATGATCTTCTACAATTCCTCTGTGTTGTTTCTACTAACGCTCTTCTATCATTCCTCTGTGTTGTTTCTACTAATTATCTATCATTCATCTGTGTTGTTTCTACTAATTATCTATCATTCATCTGTGTTGTTTCTACTAATGATCTTCTACAATTCCTCTGTGTTGTTTCTACTAACGCTCTTCTATAATTCCTCTGTGTTGTTTCTACTAATTATCTTCTATCATTCCTCTGTGTTGTTTCTACTAATGATCTTCTATCATTCCTCTGTGTTGTTTCTACTAATGATCTTCTATCATTCCTCTGTGTTGTTTCTACTAATGATCTTCTATCATTCCTCTGTGTTGTTTCTACTAATGATCTTCTATCATTCCTCTGTGTTGTTTCTACTAATTAGCTGTGTTCGATGGAGAGCCATCCTGTATGTTGGAGGTAAAACATTTGGATTAAAGTTCTAGCTTGTAATGAGCTTCAGGGGTTTAAATTGGTCTGTAATTAGCTAGGTGGGTTTAATAGGGGATGTGATTGGCTAGGTGGGTTTAAGGGGGCTGTGATTGGCTAGGTGGGTTTAATAGGGGATGTGATTGGCAAGGTGGGTTTAAAGGGGGCTATGATTAGCTAGGTGGGTTTAAATGGGGCTATGATTAGCTAGGTGGGTTTAAATGGGGCTATGATTAGCTAGGTGGGTTTAATAGGGGATGTGATTGGCTAGGTGGGTTTAAAGGGGGATGTGATTAGCTAGGTGGGTTTAAAGGGTCTGTGATTGTCAGGTGGTTTTAATAGGGGATGTGATTGGCTAGGTGGGTTTAAAGGGGGCTGTGATTGGCTAGGTGGGTTTAATAGGGGATGTGATTGGCTAGGTGGGTTTAAAGGGGGCTGTGATTAGCTAGGTGGGTTTAATAGGGGATGTGATTAGCTAGGTGGGTTTAAAGGGTCTGTGATTGTCAGGTGGTTTTAATAGGGGATGTGATTGGCTAGGTGGGTTTAAAGGGGGCTGTGATTGGCTAGGTGGGTTTAAAGGGGGCTGTGATTGGCTAGGTGGGTTTAAAGGGGGCTGTGATTGGCTAGGTGGGTTGAAAGGGGGCTGTGATTGGCTAGGTGGGTTTAAAGGGGGATGTA
>NW_027011492.1:539246-551746 GCF_036934945.1 Oncorhynchus masou masou | reverse complement strand
GCCAGGGCGTGACAAGGTGCCTATGGCCAGGGCGTGACAAGGTGTCTATGGCCAGGGCGTGACAAGTTGCCTATGGCCAGGGCGTGACAAGGTGCCTATAGCCAGGGCGTGACAAGGTGTCTATGGCCAGGGCGTGACAAGTTGCCTATGGCCAGGGCGTGACAAGGTGCCTATAGCCAGGGCGTGACAAGGTGCCTATGGCCAGGGCGTGACAAGGTGCCTATAGCCAGGGCGTGACAAGGTGCCAGGGCGTGACAAGGTGCCTATGGCCAGGGCGTGACAAGTTGCCTATGGCCAGGGCGTGACAAGGTACCTATGGCCAGGGCGTGACAAGGTGCCTATAGCCAGGGCGTGACAAGGTGCCTATAGCCAGGGCGTGACAAGGTGCCTATAGCCAGGGCGTGACAAGGTGTCTATAGCCAGGGCGTGACAAGGTGCCTATAGCCAGGGCGTGACAAGGTGTCTATAGCCAGGGCGTGACAAGGTGTCTATAGCCAGGGCGTGACAAGGTGCCTATAGCCAGGGCGTGACAAGGTGTCTATAGCCAGGGCGTGACAAGGTGTCTATAGCCAGGGCGTGACAAGGTGTCTATAGCCAGGGCGTGACAAGGTGCCTATAGCCAGGGCGTGACAAGGTGCCTATAGCCAGGGCGTGACAAGGTGCCTATAGCCAGGGTGTGACAAGGTGCCTATAGCCAGGGCGTGACAAGGTGCCTATAGCCAGGGTGTGACAAGGTGCCAGGGCGTGACAAGGTGCCTATAGCCAGGGCGTGACAAGGTGCCAGGGCGTGACAAGGTGCCTATGGCCAGGGCGTGACAAGGTGTCTATGGCCAGGGCGTGACAAGGTGCCTATGACCAGGGCGTGACAAGGTGCCTATGGCCAGGGCGTGACAAGGTGCCTATAGCCAGGGCGTGACAAGGTGTCTATGGCCAGGGCGTGACAAGGTGCCTATAGCCAGGGCGTGACAAGGTGCCTATGGCCAGGGCGTGACAAGGTGCCTATAGCCAGGGCGTGACAAGGTGTCTATAGCCAGGGCGTGACAAGGTGTCTATTGCCAGGGCGTGACAAGGTGCCAGGGCGTGACAAGGTGCCTATAGCCAGGGCGTGACAAGGTGCCTATGGCCAGGGCGTGACAAGGTGCCTATGGCCAGGGCGTGACAAGGTGTCTATAGCCAGGGCGTGACAAGGTGCCTATAGCCAGGGCGTGACAAGGTGCCTATAGCCAGGGCGTGACAAGGTGTCTATAGCCAGGGCGTGACAAGGTGCCTATAGCCAGGGCGTGACAAGGTGCCTATGGCCAGGGCGTGACAAGGTGCCTATGGCCAGAGCGTGACAAGGTGCCTATAGCCAGGGCGTGACAAGGTGCCTATGGCCAGGGCGTGACAAGGTGCCTATGGCCAGGGCGTGACAAGGTGCCTATAGCCAGGACGTGACAAGGTGCCTATGGCCAGGGCGTGACAAGGTGCCTATGGCCAGGGCGTGACAAGGTGCCTATAGCCAGGACGTGACAAGGTGCCAGGGCGTGACAAGGTGCCTATAGCCAGGGCGTGACAAGGTGCCAGGGCGTGACAAGGTGCCAGGGCGTGACAAGGTGCCTATGGCCAGGGCGTGACAAGGTGCCAGGGCGTGACAAGGTGCCAGGGCGTGACAAGGTGCCTATAGCCAGGGCGTGACAAGGTGCCAGGGCGTGACAAGGTGCCTATGGCCATGGCGTGACAAGGTGCCAGGGCGTGACAAGGTGCCAGGGCGTGACAAGGTGCCTATAGCCAGGGCGTGACAAGGTGCCAGGGCGTGACAAGGTGCCTATAGCCAGGGCGTGACAAGGTGCCAGGGCGTGACAAGGTGCCTATGGCCAGGGCGTGACAAGGTGCCTATCGCCAGGGCGTGACAAGGTGCCAGGGCGTGACAAGGTGCCTATAGCCAGGGCGTGACAAGGTGCCTATGGCCAGGGCGTGACAAGGTGCCTATGGCCAGGGCGTGACAAGGTGCCTATGGCCAGGGCGTGACAAGGTGCCAGGGCGTGACAAGGTGCCAGGGCGTGACAAGGTGCCTATGGCCAGGGCGTGACAAGGTGCCAGGGCGTGACAAGGTGCCAGGGCGTGACAAGGTGCCAGGGCGTGACAAGGTGCCTATAGCCAGGGCGTGACAAGGTGCCTATGGCCAGGGCGTGACAAGGTGCCAGGGCGTGACAAGGTGCCAGGGCGTGACAAGGTGCCTATGGCCAGGGCGTGACAAGGTGCCTATGGCCAGGGCGTGACAAGGTGCCTATGGCCAGGGCGTGACAAGGTGCCAGGGCGTGACAAGGTGCCTATGGCCAGGGCGTGACAAGGTGCCTATGGCCAGGGCGTGACAAGGTGCCAGGGCGTGACAAGGTGCCAGGGCGTGACAAGGTGCCTATAGCCAGGGCGTGACAAGGTGCCAGGGCGTGACAAGGTGCCTATGGCCAGGGCGTGACAAGGTGCCAGGGCGTGACAAGGTGCCTATGGCCAGGGCGTGACAAGGTGCCAGGGCGTGACAAGGTGCCTATAGCCAGGGCGTGACAAGGTGCCAGGGCGTGACAAGGTGTCTATAGCCAGGGCGTGACAAGGTGCCTATAGCCAGGGCGTGACAAGGTGCCAGGGCGTGACAAGGTGCCTATAGCCAGGGCGTGACAAGGTGCCAGGGCGTGACAAGGTGCCTATGGCCAGGGCGTGACAAGGTGCCAGGGCGTGACAAGGTGCCTATGGCCAGGGCGTGACAAGGTGCCAGGGCGTGACAAGGTGCCTATAGCCAGGGCGTGACAAGGTGCCAGGGCGTGACAAGGTGCCAGGGCGTGACAAGGTGCCAGGGCGTGACAAGGTGCCAGGGCGTGACAAGGTGCCTATCGCCAGGGCGTGACAAGGTGCCAGGGCGTGACAAGGTGCCAGGGCGTGACAAGGTGCCAGGGCGTGACAAGGTGCCAGGGCGTGACAAGGTGCCTATCGCCAGGGCGTGACAAGGTGCCAGGGCGTGACAAGGTGCCTATAGCCAGGACGTGACAAGGTACCTGCTGTAGGTTGGTTTTTGGACTCAACAGAACTGATCTGAGGATGAAGAGAACGTCTTAGCTCACATACACCCTTTAAAATAACCAATATTACTGTATGTCCCACTTGACATGCCGTAGCCAAGTTCACTTCCTCAACAACAACAAAAAAGAAGTCTGATATTAATCTAAAATAACTCAAGAAATCTGTCATAAATTTTTGAAGTTGAGATCTTTGTCGTGTTTGTTGTATTTGCAGGGCTGCTTGTGTTAGAGACTCTGGTGTTAATGGTGAGTCCCTGTTTACACAAAGGTGAAATGTATATACACATTTACACTACAGTTCAACGGTTTGGTTGGTCACTTAGAATTGTCCTTGTTTTTGAAAGAAAACCACTTTTTTTTGGTTCCATTAAAATAACATCAAATTTATCAGAAATACAGTGTAGACATTGTTAATGTTGTAAATGACTATTGTAGCTGGAAAAATGGCTGATTTTTTTATGGAATATCTACATAGGCGTACAGAGGCCCATTATCAGCAACCATCACTCCTGTGTTCCAATGGCACGTTGTATTAGCTAATCCAAGTTTATCATTCTAAAAATACTAATGTATCATTAGAAAACCCTTTTGCAATTATGTTAGCACAGCTGAAAACTTTTGTGCTGATTAAAGAAGCAATAAAACTTCTTTAGACTAGTTGAGTATCTGGAGTATCAGCATTTGTGGGTTCGATTACAGGCTCAAAATGGCCAGAAACAAAGAACTTTCTTCTGAAACTCATCAGTTTATTCTTGTGCTCTACTTCCTTCACAGAACAGAGCAAACTGGCTCTAACCAGAATAGAACGAGGAGTGGGAGGCCCCGGTGCACAACTGAGCAAGAGGACAAGTACATTATAGTGTCTAGTTTGAGAAACAGACGCCTCACAAGTCCTCAACTGGCAGCTTCATTAAATAGTACCCGCAAAACACCAGTCTCAACGTCAACAGTGAAGAGGTGACTCTGGGATGCTGGCCTTCTAGGCAGAGTTGCAAAGAAAAAGCCATATCTCAGACTGGCCAATAAAAAGAAAAGATTAAGATGGGCAAAAGAACACAGATTTGCCATATATATCAACTTTGCTTTAATGTCACAAAAGTTCTGAACCTTTCTTTTCTCATAGTTTCTACAGATTGTAAATTAAAGATAAAACATTTTTTTATAAAATAATAATTATATTATTGATTGATTGAATATAACTTTTCAGATCACCCAGTAGTGTTATCTGCAGAGTTATCTCCAGGTAAATGTTGCAATTCTTCAGCCATTCCTGGACCTGTGACCAAACAACGAGCTACATATGGACAATACCAAAACACATGACCTAATGACTCTGTGTGGACAATACCAAAACACATGACCTAATGACTCTGTGTCTGGACAATACCAAAACACATGACCTAATGACTCTGTGTCTGGACAATACCAAAACACATGACCTAATGACTCTGTGTGGACAATACCAAAACACATGACCTAATGACTCTGTGTGGACAACACCACAACACATGACCACAACACATGACCTAATGACTCTGTGTGGACAATACCAAAACACATGACCTAATGACTCTGTGTCTGGACAATACCAAAACACATGACCTAATGACTCTGTGTGGACAATACCAAAACACATGACCTAATGACTCTGTGTGGACAATACCAAAACACATGACCTAATGACTCTGTGTGGACAATACCAAAACACATGACCTAATGACTCTGTGTCTGGACAATACCAAAACAAATGACCTAATGACTCTGTGTGTGGACAATACCAAACACATGACCTAATGACTCTATGTGTGGACAATACCAAAACACATGACCTAATGACTCTATGTGTGGACAATACCAAAACACATGACCTAATGACTCTGTGTCTGGACAATACCAAAACACATGACCTAATGACTCTATGTGTGGACAATACCAAAACGCATGACCTAATGACTCTGTGTGGACAATACCAAAACAAATGACCTAATGACTCTGTGTCTGGACAATACCAAAACACATGACCTAATGACTCTGTGTGTGGACAATACCACAACACATGACCTAATGACTCTGTGTCTGGACAATACCACAACACATGACCTAATGACTCTGTGTGGACAATACCAAAACACATGACCTAATGACTCTGTGTCTGGACAATACCAAAACACATGACCTAATGACTCTGTGTGTGGACAATACCAAAACACATGACCTAATGACTCTGTGTGTGGACAATACCAAAACACATGACCTAATGACTCTATGTGTGGACAATACCAAAACGCATGACCTAATGACTCTGTGTGGACAATACCAAAACAAATGACCTAATGACTCTGTCTAACGGCCGTTGGTGGAGGACCAAAGTGCAGCGTGATACGTGTTCATTTATTATTTATAAACGGTAAAGCTGAACGACTAAACAACAAGCAACAAAAGCACAACCGAAACAGCTCCGTCAGGTGCAGCCCACACTAAACAGAAACATAACTACCCACACCACACAGGGGGGAAAAGGCTACCTAAGTATGGTTCTCAGTCAGAGACAACGATAGACAGCTGCCTCTGAATGAGAACCACAACCGGCCAAACAACACAGAAGTCCAAAACATAGAAAATGAACATAGAATGCCCACCCTAGTCACACCCTGGCCGAATCAAAATAGAGAATAAAAGCCTCTATGGCCATGATGTGACTCTCTGCCTCCTCACAGCGGAATCTGCAGAGCTGGGATGGTTGTATCCCCCATATATATATATATATATATATAACATTCTATTGATTCTAAGAATGTTGTATAATCATTTAAATTGAGAAGTTCTACGGTTGTATCCCCCATATATATATATAACATTCTATTGATTCTAAGAATGTTGTATAATCATTTAAATTGAGAAGTTCTAAGGTTGTATCCCCCATATATATATATATATATAACATTCTATTGATTCTAAGAATGTTGTATAATCATTTAAATTGAGAAGTTCTAAGGTTGTATTCCCCAAATAAATATATATAACATTCTATTGATTCTAAGAATGTTGTATAATCATTTAAATTGAGAAGTTCCAAGGTTGTATCCCCCATATATATATATAACATTCTATTGATTCTAAGAATGTTGTATAATCATTAAATTGAATTCACAGTTTTGTATCCGGTGTCATTTTGGGTGTCAATTCATAAACCATGTGCCTTGGAATCGGTAAATCTAAAATCTCCTCCCAACTATATGCCGTTTATATGCCACAGCTGTCAATGTTTTGGTCCTTAAATGAAATTGGTATATGTTTTTATTCATCACACTTTTCTTTAACCATTTGTGTTCTTCAGTTCAGGGCCGACAGACAAGTCCCTTACTTATTGCCCCTTCTACTTGCCTCTTCTATTTTTGGTGGTAATGCTGCTATTAGTTGGTTGTATGTGTGGGTAGAGCAGACATTTCCATTTGTCTGTGTTAGCTGCATGTGTGACACAACTCCACCAGTCCTAGTTGTGATATAATTTACAAAGATTATAACTTTTTTTTTTTCGAAACATACAGTTTATTTTTTTATTTTTTTAATCAATTAGTATATTTGAATGTAACCACACCTATTCGTTGTATACTTTGTTCTGTATTTTCAGGTGGATTAAACTGACTAATATGTTTGTTATTGCCTTTGAATTAGAACGTAAATAAATGTTTGGAGACTTTACTGGGTTGGGTTAAACCATTTTTTTTGGAATGGAGGGGGCATCAATTTACACCACTACTATACAATCCCCCAAACAGGGAATAGTGTTGCGTGCCATTTGGGATGCAGACCAAGGCCTTCAGTAATGATGCTCGTTTTCAACTCTGGCTTCTCAGGCGCTGCTATTACCGATCCACAGATAACCGACTTGGTAGCAGCAATAAACGGCGACGCGTTTGAGCTTCATAAAACGATAAAAGGACAAGAAAAGAACTGTTTAATGAAGGCAATTGGAGAGATAAGGATTGTTGGGAGCTGATTGGATGTCTCTCTGATGCGGTAGCCAGGTCTCTGAAGTGAAGTCAGGACTCGAGGGGTTATTTTTGATGACTCTGTTTTAAACTGTCAACGGTTTCAAGCTGTTTGTTTGGGGGGGGTTTGTTTTTTTTCGAGCGTTTGGGAAAAGTAGGAAAGTTGTTCTGGGGAATGTTGGTGGTTGGTCAGATTTTGGGTCACCACGACTATGTCTGTGAATTCTACTGAAGACTTCTGGGAAGTCTAATCAAACAAGATTAAACAGAATCAGAAGAGGAAGAGGAAGAAGACGAATCCCTATTTTCTTTCTGTATGAACTCTTTTTTTAATGCTAAATTCGTTTTGAATTAAAAGATGAACCAATCCTCATGTGATACATGACATTAATAAGGACGTTCCCCTGGGGAATGTGTGCAGAGGGCGGATTCGTTTGTCCTGTCTCACCACGGTAACGTGGGTGTGTGCAGAGGGCGGATTCGTTTGTCCTGTCTCACCACGGTAACGTGGGTGTGTGCAGAGGGCGGATTCGTTTGTCCTGTCTCACCACGGTAACGTGGGTGTGTGCAGAGGGCGGATTCGTTTGTCCTGTCTCACCACGGTAACGTGGGTGTGTGCAGAGGGCGGATTCGTTTGTCCTGTCTCACCACGGTAACGTGGGTGTGTGCAGAGGGCGGATTCGTTTGTCCTGTCTCACCACGGTAACGTGGGTGTGTGCAGAGGGCGGATTCGTTTGTCCTGTCTCACCACGGTAACGTGGGTGTGTGCAGAGGGCGGATTCGTTTGTCCTGTCTCACCACGGTAACGTGGGTGTGTGCAGAGGGCGGATTCGTTTGTCCTGTCTCACCACGGTAACGTGGGTGTGTGCAGAGGGCGGATTCGTTTGTCCTGTCTCACCACGGTAACGTGGGTGTGTGCAGAGGGCGGATTCGTTTGTCCTGTCTCACCACGGTAACGTGGGTGTGTGCAGAGGGCGGATTCGTTTGTCCTGTCTCACCACGGTAACGTGGGTGTGTGCAGAGGGCGGATTCGTTTGTCCTGTCTCACCACGGTAACGTTGGGATTGTAGGGAATCTGACTGAAGACTGAAGACTGTACTACCAGACGTTGTTATCTAATCCATCAACATAAAGCACAACTCAGAAACTCTTACCAGAGACAGTTTACTGCCACATAAACCTCTTCAAAACAATGTCTGTTCATTTGTTTTAATATTTAATAATAATTCATTTGTCTTTATCCCAGTAAAATCTACACGTACAGTATATATCTCATTGACGCCCAGTCATTAGACCACTCCACACTATAGCCCACAGAACAGCCACAGCTCAGATAGCAAGAAGATTTCACTTTTAGTCTGGGCACAATTCGACCAGACATTGATTGTCTAGAAGCACTACGATCTCCAACACATGTTCCACTTGGCCCCTAATCGCCCCTATTTAACCCAAACGTTTGCTATTCAGAGAATGCAGTGTGTTGTTATCAACAGAGAGGGGATCTGTACAGACAGCCTGATAATCCCCCAACGGGCTCTGGATGCATAACAAGAGGCAAAGGAATCAGGCAGGGAGGTGCAGATGGCCTTTTAAGATTGTTTTATTCTCTGAAAGTTAGCCATGTGTCTTTTGGTGTAGCAGGGACCACGGTGGTAACCTCGACCAGATGAACAGGGCTTATCTGTGGTTTAAACAGGCAGCTCAATTAGGATTTTTTTTATTTTTTTGTTCACTAAGTGTCATTTTTTTGGGACCAATCAGATCAGCTCTGTAAAAGATCTGGGGTCTCTATTCAATCAGTATCGTCAACATACAGCTCTACAGAGAATTAGACATTTAAAATCAACGTACAGCTCTACAGAGAATTAGACATTTAAAATCAACGTACAGCTCTACAGAGAATTAGACATTTAAAATCAACGTACAGCTCTACAGAGAATTAGACATTTAAAATCAACGTACAGCTCTACAGAGAATTAGACATTTAAAATCAACGTACAGCTCTACAGAGAATTAGACATTTAAAATCAACGTACAGCTCTACAGAGAATTAGACATTTAAAATCAACGTACAGCTCTACAGAGAATTAGACATTTAAAATCAACGTACAGCTCTACAGAGAATTAGACATTTAAAATCAACGTACAGCTCTACAGAGAATTAGACATTTAAAATCAACGTACAGCTCTACAGAGAATTAGACATTTAAAATCAACGTACAGCTCTACAGAGAATTAGACATTTAAAATCAACATACAGCTCTACAGAGAATTAGACATTTAAAATCAACGTACAGCTCTACAGAGAATTAGACATTTAAAATCAAGATACAGCTCTACAGAGAATTAGACATTTAAAATCAACGTACAGCTCTACAGAGAATTAGACATTTAAAATCAACATACAGCTCTACAGAGAATTACACATTTAAAATCAACGTACAGCTCTACAGAGAATTAGACATTTAAAATCAACGTACAGCTCTACAGAGTAATAGACATTTAAAATCAACATACAGCTCTACAGAGAATTAGACATTTAAAATCAACATACAGCTCTACAGAGAATTAGACATTTAAAATCAACGTACAGCTCTACAGAGAATTAGACATTTAAAATCAACGTACAGCTCTACAGAGAATTAGACATTTAAAATCAACGTACAGCTCTACAGAGAATTAGACATTTAAAATCAACATACAGCTCTACAGAGAATTAGACATTTAAAATCAACGTACAGCTCTACAGAGTAATAGACATTTAAAATCAACATACAGCTCTACAGAGAATTAGACATTTAAAATCAACGTACAGCTCTACAGAGAATTAGACATTTAAAATCAACGTACAGCTCTACAGAGAATTAGACATTTAAAATCAACGTACAGCTCTACAGAGAATTAGACATTTAAAATCAACGTACAGCTCTACAGAGTAATAGACATTTAAAATCAACATACAGCTCTACAGAGAATTAGACATTTAAAATCAACGTACAGCTCTACAGAGAATTAGACATTTAAAATCAACGTACAGCTCTACAGAGAATTAGACATTTAAAATCAACGTACAGCTCTACAGAGAATTAGACATTTAAAATCAACGTACAGCTCTACAGAGAATTAGACATTTAAAATCAACGTACAGCTCTACAGAGAATTAGACATTTAAAATCAACATACAGCTCTACAGAGAATTAGACATTTAAAATCAACGTACAGCTCTACAGAGAATTAGACATTTAAAATCAAGATACAGCTCTACAGAGAATTAGACATTTAAAATCAACGTACAGCTCTACAGAGAATTAGACATTTAAAATCAACATACAGCTCTACAGAGAATTACACATTTAAAATCAACGTACAGCTCTACAGAGAATTAGACATTTAAAATCAACGTACAGCTCTACAGAGTAATAGACATTTAAAATCAACATACAGCTCTACAGAGATTTAGACATTTAAAATCAACATACAGCTCTACAGAGAATTAGACATTTAAAATCAACGTACAGCTCTACAGAGTAATAGACATTTAAAATCAACATACAGCTCTACAGAGAATTAGACATTTAAAATCAACGTACAGCTCTACAGAGAATTAGACATTTAAAATCAACGTACAGCTCTACAGAGAATTAGACATTTAAAATCAACGTACAGCTCTACAGAGAATTAGACATTTAAAATCAACGTACAGCTCTACAGAGTAATAGACATTTAAAATCAACATACAGCTCTACAGAGAATTAGACATTTAAAATCAACGTACAGCTCTACAGAGAATTAGACATTTAAAATCAACATACAGCTCTACAGAGAATTAGACATTTAAAATCAACGTACAGCTCTACAGAGAATTAGACATTTAAAATCAACATACAGCTCTACAGAGAATTAGACATTTAAAATCAACGTACAGCTCTACAGAGAAATAGACATTTAAAATCAACATACAGCTCTACAGAGAATTAGACATTTAACATCAACGTACAGCTCTACAGAGAATTAGACATGTAAAATCAACATACAGCTCTACAGAGAATTAGACATTTAAAATCAACGTACAGCTCTACAGAGAATTAGACATTTAAAATCAACATACAGCTCTACAGAGAATTAGATATTTAAAATCAACATACAGCTCTACAGAGAATTAGACATTTAAAATCAACGTACAGCTCTACAGAGTAATAGACATTTAAAATCAACGTACAGCTCTACAGAGAATTAGACATTTAAAATCAACGTACAGCTCTACAGAGAATTAGACATTTAAAATCAACGTACAGCTCTACAGAGAATTAGACATTTAAAATCAACATACAGCTCTACAGAGAATTAGACATTTAAAATCAACGTACAGCTCTACAGAGAATTAGACATTTAAAATCAACATACAGCTCTACAGAGAATTAGACATTTAAAATCAACGTACAGCTCTACAGAGAATTAGACATTTAAAATCAACGTACAGCTCTACAGAGTAATAGACATTTAAAATCAACATACAGCTCCACAGAGAATTAGACATTTAAAATCAACATACAGCTCCACAGAGAATTAGACATTTAAAATCAACATACAGCTCTACAGAGAATTAGACATTTAAAATCAACATACAGCTCTACAGAGAATTAGACATTTAAAATCAACGTACAGCTCTACAGAGAATTAGACATTTAAAATCAACATACAGCTCTACAGAGAATTAGACATTTAAAATCAACGTACAGCTCTACAGAGAAATAGACATTTAAAATCAACATACAGCTCTACAGAGAATTAGACATTTAACATCAACGTACAGCTCTACAGAGAATTAGACATGTAAAATCAACATACAGCTCTACAGAGAATTAGACATTTAAAATCAACGTACAGCTCTACAGAGAATTAGACATTTAAAATCAACATACAGCTCTACAGAGAATTAGATATTTAAAATCAACATACAGCTCTACAGAGAATTAGACATTTAAAATCAACGTACAGCTCTACAGAGTAATAGACATTTAAAATCAACGTACAGCTCTACAGAGAATTAGACATTTAAAATCAACGTACAGCTCTACAGAGAATTAGACATTTAAAATCAACGTACAGCTCTACAGAGAATTAGACATTTAAAATCAACATACAGCTCTACAGAGAATTAGACATTTAAAATCAACGTACAGCTCTACAGAGAATTAGACATTTAAAATCAACATACAGCTCTACAGAGAATTAGACATTTAAAATCAACGTACAGCTCTACAGAGAATTAGACATTTAAAATCAACGTACAGCTCTACAGAGTAATAGACATTTAAAATCAACATACAGCTCCACAGAGAATTAGACATTTAAAATCAACATACAGCTCCACAGAGAATTAGACATTTAAAATCAACATACAGCTCTACAGAGTAATAAACATTTAAAAGGCAAAAGAAACGGCATTTGGGGTAAA
>NW_027011492.1:534246-536746 GCF_036934945.1 Oncorhynchus masou masou | reverse complement strand
ACACACACACACACACACACACACACACACACACTCAGACACACACACACACACACACACATACACACACTATCCAATCAACACAGTGAATATAGGTCTGTTTGTGGCTCGGCTTCCACCTCAGCCAGAGTCATGGGTACATCCCAAATGGCACCCTATTGGCCCTGGTCTAAAGTAGTGCACTACATAGGGAAAAGGGAGCCATAGGGCCCTGGTCTAAAGTAGTGCACTACATAGGGAAAAGAGTGCTATTTAAGACTCAGCCACTGTCATGGTAATCAAAGCTATGAGGCGTCCAACAGCATCTATCCTTCCCTCCGCTGTCCTCCCTCCACTCTCTCTCTCTCTCTCTCTATCGTCCACGGCCCTGTGTGTTTACGATGCCGCGTTTCCCTATGACCTAATCTCAAACAAATTGGAAAGATGATTGTCATCTGCGGGAGGGCCAGGAAACAGCATTATTCTCAACAATAACCTTCAGAGAACCTTTCAGGCAGAAAGGGAGAGAGCCAAATGACACTCTATTCACTTTACTGCGCACTGCTTTTGACCAGAGCTCATGGGGAACAGGGTGCCATTTGGGAACGCGAGGCAGAGAAGAGCGGATTATTCAGAAGGCAATTTTCTCTCCATTTTTTTTCCCGCTCTGCGACCCACCCAGCTTGTTTGGCGCGGGGATGCGTCAGGCCGGCCATTAAATGTCTTATTCTGTTGGGTGAAATGGGGTCCGGAAGAGACTCAATGACACGGACACCCCCTCCTCTCTCTCTCTTTCCTTCCCCTCCTCTCTCTCTCTTTCCTTCCCCTCCTCTCTCTCTCTTTCCTCCCCCTCCTCTCTCTCTCTTTCCTCCCCCTCCTCTCTCTCTCTTAACTCCCCTCCTCTCTCTCTCTTTCCTCCCCCTCCTCTCTCTCTCTTTCCTCCCCCTCCTCTCTCTCTCTTTCCTCCCCCTTCCTCTCTCGCTCTCTTTCCTCCCCCTCCTCTCTCTCTTTCCTCCCCCCCTCCTCTCTCTCTTTCCTCCCCCTCCTCTCTCTCTCTTTCCTCTCCCTCCTCTCTCTCCTCTTCCTCCTCTCTCTCTCTCTCTTTCCTCCCCCTTCTCTCTCTCTTTCCTCCCCCTCCTCTCTCTCTTTCCTCCCCTTCCTCTCTCTCTTTCCGCCCCTTCCTCTCTCTCTTTCCTCCCCCTCTCTCTCTCTCTTTCCTCCCCCTCCTCTCTCTCTTTCCTCCTCCCCCTCTCTCTCTCTCTTTCCTCCCCCTCCTCTCTCTCTTTCCTCCCCCTCCTCGCTCTCTTTCCTCCCCTTCCTCTCTCTCTTTCACCCCCTCCTCTCTCTCTCTTTCCTGCCCCTCCTCTCTCTCTCTTTCCCCCCCCCTCCTCTCTCTCTCTTTCCTCCCCTTCCTCTCTCTCTATTTCCTCCCCTTCCTCTCTCTCTCTTTCCTCCCCCTCCTCTCTCTCTTTCCTCCCCCTCTCTCTCTCTCTTTCCCCCCTCCTCTCTCTCTTTCCTCCCCTTCCTCTCTCTTTCCTCCCCCTCTCTCTCTTTCCTCCCCCTCCTCTCTCTCTTTCCTCCCCCTCCCTCTCTCTCTTTCCTCCCCCTCCTCTCTCTCTTTCCTCCCCTTCCTCTCTCTCTTTCCTCCCCTTCCTCTCTCTCTTTCCTCCCCTTCCACTCTCTCGCTTTCCTCCCCTCCCTCTCTCTTTCCTCCCCCTCCTCTCTCTTCCTCCCCCTTCCTCTCTCTCTTTCCTCCCCTTCCTCTCTCTCTTCCTCCCCTCCCTCTCTCTCTTCCTCCCCCTTCCTCTCTCTTCCTCCCCTTCCCTCTCTCTTTCCTCCTTCCTCCCTCTTTCCTCCCCTTCCTCTCTCTTTCCTCCCTTCTCTCTCTCTCTTTCCTCCCCTTCCTCTCTCTTTCCTCCCCTTCCTCTCTCTCTTCTCCCTTCCTCCCCTTCCTCCTCTCTCTTTCCTCCCCTTCCCTCTCTCTCTCTTTCCTCCCCTTCCTCTCTCTCTTTCCTCCCCTTCTCTCTCTCTTTCCTCCCCTTCTCTCTCTCTTTCCTCCCCTTCCTCTCTCTCTTTCCTCCCCTTCCTCTCTCTCTTTCCTCCCCTTCCTCTCTCTCTCTTTCCTCCCCTTCCTCTCTCTCTCTTTCCTCCCCCTCCTCTCTCTCTTTCCTCCCCCTCTCTCTCTCTTTCCTCCCCCCCTCCTCTCTCTCTTTCCTCCCCTTCCCCTCTCTCTATTTCTTTCCTCCCCCTTCCTTCTCTCTCTCTCTTTCCTCCCCTTCCTCTCTCTCTCTTTCCTCCCCTCCTCTCTCTCTCCCTTCCCCCCTTCCTCTCTCTCTCTCTTTCCTCCCCTTCCTCTCTCTCTATTTCCTCCCCTTCCTCTCTCTCTCTTTCCTCCCCTTCCTCTCTCTCTTTCCTCCCCTTTCTCTCTCTCTCTTTCCTCCCCTTCCTCTCTCTCTCTTTCCTCCCCTTCCTCTCTCTCTCCCCTTCCTCCCCTCCCTCCTCTCTCTTTCCTCCCCCTCCT
>NW_027011492.1:503249-533746 GCF_036934945.1 Oncorhynchus masou masou | reverse complement strand
CACTCCTACACACACCCACGGCTGGTACTGTATACTGGTACTGTATACAGTGGGGTGACTACACACTCCTACACACACCCACGGCTGGTACTGTATACAGTGGGGTGACTACACACTCCTACACACACCCACGGCTGGTACTGTATACAGTGGGGTGACTACACACTCCTACACACACCCACGGCAGGTACTGTATACAGTGGGGTGACTACACACTCCTACACACACCCACGGCTGGTACTGTATACAGTGGGGTGACTACACACTCCTACACACACCCACGGCTGGTACTGTATACAGTGGGGTGACTACACACTCCTATACACACCCACGGCCGGTACTGTATACAGTGGGGTGACTACACACTCCTACACACACCCACGGCCGGTACTGTATACAGTGGGGTGACTACACACTCCTATACACACCCACGGCCGGTACTGTATACAGTGGGGTGACTACACACTCCTACACACACCCACGGCTGGTACTGTATACAGTGGGGTGACTACACACTCCTACACACACCCACGGCAGGTACTGTATACAGTGGGGTGACTACACACTCTGTATACTACTACACACCCACGGCTGGTACTGTATACAGTGGGGTGACTACACACTCCTACACACACCCACGGCCGGTACTGTATACAGTGGGGTGACTACACACTCCTACACACACCCACGGCTGGTACTGTATACAGTGGGGTGACTACACACTCCTACACACACCCACGGCCGGTACTGTATACAGTGGGGTGACTACACACTCCTACACACACCCACGGCCGGTACTGTATACAGTGGGGTGATTACACACACACACCCACGGCTGGTACTGTATGGGGTGACAGTGGGGTGACTACACACTCCTACACACACCCACGGCCGGTACTGTATACAGTGGGGTGACTACACACTCCTACACACACCCACGGCTGGTACTGTATACAGTGGGTGACTACACACTCCTACACACACCCACGGCTGGTACTGTATACAGTGGGGTGACTACACACTCCTACACACACCCACGGCTACTGTATACAGTGGGGTACTGGCTATGTACAGTGGGGTGACTACACACTCCTACACACACCCACGGCTGGTACTGTATACAGTGGGGTGACTACACACTCCTACACACACCCACGGCTGGTACTGTATACAGTGGGGTGACTACACACTCCTACACACCTACTGTATACAGTGGGGTGACTACACACTCCTACACACACCCACGGCTGGTACTGTATACAGTGGGGTGACACACTCCTACACACCCACGGCCGGTACTGTATACAGTGGGGTGACTACACACTCCTACACACACCCACGGCTGGTACTGTATACAGTGGGGTGACTACACACTCCTACACACACCCACGGCTGGTACTGTATACAGTGGGTGACTACACACTCCTACACACACCCACTGCTGGTACTGTATACAGTGGGGTGACTACACACTCCTACACACACCCACGGCTGGTACTGTATACAGTGGGGTGACTACACACTCCTCCTACACACACCCACTGCTGGTACTGTATACAGTGGGTTGACTACACACTCCTACACACACCCACGGCTGGTACTGTATACAGTGGGGTGACTACACACTCCTACACACACCCACGGCTGGTACTCCTACACACCCCGGCCGGTATACAGTGGGTTGACTACACACTCCTACACACACCCACGGCTGGTACTGTATACAGTGGGGTGACTACACACTCCTACACACACCCACGGCTGGTACTGTATACAGTGGGTTGACTACACACTCCTACACACACCCACGCTGGTACTGTATACAGTGGGGTGACTACACACACACCCCACGGCTCTGTATACAGTGGGTTGACTACACACACACCCCACGGCTGGTACTGTATACAGTGGGGTGACTACACACTCCTACACACACCCACGGCCGGTACTGTATACAGTGGGGTGACTACACACTCCTACACACACCCACGGCGGTACTGTATACAGTGGGGTGACTACACACTCCTACACACACCCGGCCTGGTACTGTATACAGTGGGTTGACTACACACTCCTACACACACCCACGGCTGGTACTGTATACAGTGGGGTGACTACACACTCCTACACACACCACGGCTGGTACTGTATACAGTGGGGTGACTACACACTCCTACACACACCCACTGGCTGACTACACACTCCTACACACACCGGTACTGTATACAGTGGGGTGACTACACACTCCTACACACACCCACGGCTGGTACTGTATACAGTGGGGTGACTACACACTCCTACACACACCCACGGCTGGTACTGTATACAGTGGGGTGACTGTACACACTCCTACACACACCCACGGCTGGTACTGTATACAGTGGGGTGACTACACACTCCTACACACACCCACGGGGGTGACTGGTACTGTATACAGTGGGGTGACTACACACACACCCACGGCTGGTACTGTATACTACACACACACACACCCACGGCTGGTACTGTATACAGTGGGGTGACTACACACTCCTACACACACCCACGGCCGGTACTGTATACAGTGGGGTGATTACACACACCTACACACACCCTCCTACACACACCCACGGCAGGTACTGTATACAGTGGGGTGACTACACACTCCTACACACACCCACGGCTGGTAATGTATACAGTGGGGTGACTACACACTCCTATACACACCCACGGCCGGTACTGTATACAGTGGGGTGACTACACACTCCTACACACACCCACGGCTGGTACTGTATACAGTGGGGTGACTACACACTCCTACACACACCCACGGCCGGTACTGTATACAGTGGGGTGACTACACACTCCTACACACACCCACGGCCGGTACTGTATACAGTGGGGTGACTACACACTCCTACACACACCACACGGCTGGTACTGTATACAGTGGGGTGACTACACACTCCTACACACACCCACGGCCGGTACTGTATACAGTGGGGTGACTACACACTCCTACACACACCCACGGCTGGTACTGTATACAGTGGGGTGACTACACACTCCTACACACACCCATGGCTTGTACTGTATACAGTGGGGTGACTACACACACCTACACACACCCATGGCTTGTACTGTAAACAGTGGGGTGACTACACACACCTACACACACCCATGGCTTGTACTGTAAACAGTGGGGTGAGCTTACCATGAAGGCTGCATACACACACACACACACACACTGTGGTGTGTGGCGTTTTGCAATTGTTCTCTGTATAAGTAGAAAGGTTTTATAGAAGCTCATCTGTTTAGAGCCCTTTGCTCTTCCAGGGTCCTCATCCCTCAGTCAAGCCAAGCATTTCACAGCAAGACAGGGGATGCGGAGAGGGGAGGAGGGATGAGAGGAGAGGAGAAGGGATGAGAGGGGAGGAGGAGAAGGGATGAGAGGAGAGGGGGAGGAGAAGGGATGAGAAGAGGAGGAGAGGAGAGGTGGAGGAGAGGAGGAGAAGGGATGAGGGGAGTGGGGATGAGACGGGATAGGAGGAGGAGAAGGGATGAGAGGAAGAGGAATGGGGGAGGAGAGGCAGAGAAGGGATGAGAGGAGAGGGGACAGGAGGAGAAGAAGGGATGAGAGGAGAGTAGGAGGAGAGGGGACGGGAGAAGAAGAAGGGATGAGAGGAGAGTAGTAGGAGAGGGGACGGGAGGAGGAGAAGGGATGAGAGGAGAGTAGGAGGAGAGGGGACGGGAGGAGGAGGAGGGATGAGAGGAGAGTAGTGGGGGAGGAGAGGTAGAGGAGAGAGGAGGAGGAGAAGGGAAGAGAGGAGGAGGAGGAGGGATGAGAGGAGGTTCCAAAATGCCAGTTGTATTAAATCCTGTTATTCTGCAATAGAGAGAGGCCAGTCCCTTTGTCCATCTCAGTGTCTTTGTTCTCGTCTGTATGTATGTACAGTCTGGCCTCTACTGTAACAAAGCCAACTCAGTGGGCGGTAGCGCTATAGGTTCCCGTGTGCATCACAAATACGTCTGCTATTTTCACAAGCACCAGTATCACAGTCGCTGGCATCGGCGCAAAAGGCCTGAGTTTTAACAACACAACAAGTTGTGGGTGTTGTCGAGGCCTGGCCCCCGACTGGCCAATCAGAACGCGCTCCGTGACTAAACATGTGGTTCTGTGTTTCTGGTCTTTTGTGGACTCTCAAGTCCAACGTTAGTCCGTTATAGTTTGATAAACAGCTCACAGAAACTAAATAACTAAATGTAGACCAACCCCGTCTTCGGTACGTATGTTAACTTGAACCTGTTTGTGGTCCACATTGTTCTAAGTAACTGCATGACTGAACATGATGAAATATAAACATATCATTATAAACATATAGACCTGTTGTACATTACATTATGACTGAACATGATGAGATATAAACATATCATTATAAACATATAGACCTGTTGTACATTACATTATGACTGAACATGTTGAAATATAAACATATCATTATAAACATATAGACCTGTTGTACATTACATTATGACTGAACATGTTGAAATATAAACATATCATTATAAACATATAGACCTGTTGTTAATTACATTATAACTGAACATGATGAAATATAAACATATAGACCCGTTGTAAATTACATTATAACTGAACATGATGAAATATAAACATATCATTATAAACATATAGACCCGTTGTAAATTACATTATAACTGAACATGGACATGTCAAATGTTGTCTATCAGCAAGATTAAATTCACCCCCAAAAAAGAGAGTGAATAATTGTAATTAAATTCAAAACAAAACTAAACAACAACTTCTTGTAAACAGTCTGAATACACGGTAATTGCTTCCCGTTGGCGTATAATATTACAACAGACAGACTATGGAGGGTTTTACTTACATCTAAGGTTTTCACAGTCGCCGGACCAAGATCCAATGTAAAGGACCAAGATCCAATGTAAAGGACAAATATCCAATGTAAAGGACAAATATCCAATGTAAAGGACAAAGATCCAATGTAAAGGACAAAGATCCAATGTAAAGGACAAAGATCCAATATAAAGGACAAAGATTCAATATAAAGGACAAAGATCCAATGTAAAGGACAAAGATCCAATGTAAAGGACAAAGATCCAATATAAAGGACAAAGATTCAATATAAAGGACAAAGATCCAATGTAAAAAAAGATCCAATGTAAAGGACAAAGATCCAATACAAATGACAAATATCCAATATAAAGGACAAAGATCCAATGTAAAGGACAAAGATTCAATATAAAGGACAAAGATTCAATATAAAGGACAAAGATTCAATATAAAGGACAAAGATTCAATATAAAGGACAAAGATCCAATATAAAGGACAAAGATCCAATGTAAAGGACAAAGATCCAATATAAAGGACAAAGATCCAATATAAAGGACAAAGATTCAATATAAAGGACAAAGATCCAATATAAAGGACAAAGATCCAATGTAAAGGACAAAGATCCAATATAAAGGACAAAGATTCAATGTAAAGGACAAAGATCCAATATAAAGAGAAAGAGAGAATGTCCACTCACCTTAATATAACGTTTTATAGACGTATTGGAAGCATCTTACAGATCTCTGTCACACCGTGATCTGTTTCACCTATCTTTGTGCTTGACTCCACCCTCCCCCCTCTGAGTGTCGCCCATCTTCTCCATTATCCCCGGTGTATTTATACCTGTGATCTATGTTTGTCTGTTTGCCAGTTCGTCTTGTCTCGTGAAGCCGACCAGCGCGTTTTGCCGTACTCCTGTTTCTTGTTAGTTCCTGTTTTCTACTTCTCCCTCCATTCTGCCTGCCCTGACCCTGACCCTGCCTGCCCTGACCCTGAGCCTGCCCTGACCTTGAGCCTGCCTGCCCTGACCCTGAGCCAGCCTGCCCTGACCCTGAGCCTGCCTGCCCTGACCCTGAGCCTGCCTGCCCTGACCCTGACCTCTGCCTGCCCTGACCCTGACCTCTGCCTGCCCTGACCCTGAGCCTGCCTGCCCTGACCTCTGCCTGCCCTGACCCTGACCTCTGCCTGCCCTGACCCTGACCTCTGTCTGCCGTTCTGTAACTTACGGACTCTGCCATGGATCACTGACCTCTGCCTGTCCTTGACCTGTTCACAATCCATTCTCACCATAAAACCAAGACAGTGAATCATGCTAATAACTTTAGTTTTAATTCAAATTAAAGCAATCAGTTTTTTTTCTTCTTTACTTCCAACAACAATTAATACATGTAAAATGTAACGACGTCAGAAAATCGTCAGGATATATTATTTAAAAAACGAGGTATTGCTGTTGAACCAGCCTTCATTATAGTAGGCTATAGTGTCGCCATACAGATGGCTGGTATTCACGTCTCTTGTTGCATGATGGGTATTGGACACATACAGCCTACATCATGTCTCACAAGCCAACCACTTTGTCAACGGTCTTGACCAGCCTACGTGATTACATCTTTATTGAGAGGCTGTGTTTGGTTTTTTAATGAAATAAAACTAAATGAGAGGGGAAAAAAACAAAAACATTGCTGTTTTTTATGTTTCTAAATACAAAGAACATGTTGTTCCATGTTCATCTGGGCAGCAGGGTGTGTCACAGCTGGATAGGCAGCGTTTCCCCACGTGAACATCCCTGACCATCAGCTGGAGGCAGCGTTTCCCCACGTGAACATCCCTAACCATCAGCTGGAGGCAGCGTTTCCCCACGTGAACATCCCTGACCATCAGCTGGAGGCAGCGTTTCCCCACGTGAACATCCCTGACCATCAGCTGGATAGGCAGCGTTTCCCCACGTGAACATCCCTGACCATCAGCTGGATAGGCAGCGTTTCCCCACGTGAACATCCCTGACCATCAGCTGGATAGGCAGCGTTTCCCCACATGAACATCCCTAACCATCAGCTGGAGCCAGGTTTCCCCACGTGAACATCCCTAACCATCAGCTGGAGGCAGCGTTTCCCCACGTGAACATCCCTAACCATCAGCTGGAGGCAGCGTTTCCCCACGTGAACATCCCTAACCATCAGCTGGAGGCAGCGTTTCCCCACGTGAACATCCCTAACCATCAGCTGGAGACAGCGTTTCCCTACGTGAACATCCCTAACCATCAGCTGAAGGCAGCGTTTCCCTACGTGAACATCCCTAACCATCAGCTGGAGGCAGCGTTTCCCTACGTGAACATCCCTAACCATCAGCTGGAGGCAGCGTTTCCCCACGTGAACATCCCTAACCATCAGCTGGAGGCAGCGTTTCCCCACGTGAACATCCCTGACCATCAGCTGGAGGCAGCGTTTCCCCACGTGAACATCCCTGACCATCAGCTGGATAGGCAGCGTTTCCCCACGTGAACATCCCTGACCATCAGCTGGAGGCAGCGTTTCCCCACGTGAACATCCCTGACCATCAGCTGGATAGGCAGCGTTTCCCCACGTGAACATCCCTGACCATCAGCTGGATAGGCAGCGTTTCCCCACGTGAACATCCCTAACCATCAGCTGGATAGGCAGCGTTTCCCTACGTGAACATCCCTAACCATCAGCTGGAGGCAGCGTTTCCCCACGTGAACATCCCTAACCATCAGCTGGAGGCAGCGTTTCCCCACGTGAACATCCCTAACCATCAGCTGGAGGCAGCGTTTCCCCACGTGAACATCCCTAACCATCAGCTGGATGGCGTCACAGATAAAACCAATGTTTGGTTCGTGTTAAATATCCCCATCAGCACCGCCTTGAAATGAGCACCTGGGGCCATGTTTTTATTAAGGACTCATCCCACAATATATCTCTCTCTCTCTCTCTCTCTCTCTCTCTCTCTCTCTCTCACTCCCTATATCACTATCTCTCTCTCTGTCTCTCTCTCTGTCTATCACTATCTCTCTCTCTATCACTATCTCTCTCTCTCTCTCACACTCCCTCTATCACTATCCCTCTCTCTCTCTCTCTCTCTCTCTCTCTCCCTCTCTGTCTATCACTCTCTCTCTCTCTCTCTCTCTCTCTATCACTCTCTTTCTATTACTCTCTTTCTCTCTCTCTATCACTCTCTTTCTATTACTCTCTCTCTCACTCTCTTTCTATTACTCTCTCTCTCTCTCTCTCTCTCTCTCTGTCTCTCTCTCTCTCTATCACTCTCTTTCTATTACTCTCTCTCTCTCTCTGTCTCTCTCTCTCTCTCTATCACTCTCTTTCTATTACTCTCTCTCTCTCTGTCTCTCTCTCTCTCTCTCTCTCTCTCTCTCTATCGCTCTCTTTCTATTACTCTCTCTCTGTCTCTCTCTCTCTCTCTCTATTACACTCTTTCTATTTCTCTCTCTCTCTCTCTATCACTCTCTTTCTATTACTCTCTCTGTTTCTCTTTCTCTCTCTATGTTTCTCTTTAACACTGTATGTCTTTGTCTCTCTATTCCATTACCTGTCATCTCTTACCCCTCAGATCTAACGCTCAGAATAATGATACCTTATTGTTCATTATCTGTCATGATCCGTCTCTGATCTGCCCGGTAACCCACCTTATTGTTCGCCTCGTTAACCGTACAGAAGCTTAATTAGGCAGCACTTCAAAGTCGTCGCTCCTCAAACCGGCACTGCAGCGAGGTGTCGGACAGACAGACAGACGGGACGGGCTGGTAGGAGATTTATATCATACAACGTATCTACGGCAACGCGGGGTCCTGAAACATTAATGAGCGGTTAGCATGAAGGAATGGAGGAAACCGACTCACAGTGGGACTAGATGAAGCTCTGGTGAATCAATTGGGTACTGTAGTTACTGTTACCACAGGATGGACATTACGAGGCCACGACTCACGGCAGATTGGGTACTGTAGTTACTGTTACCACAGGATGGACATTACGAGGCTACGACTCACAGCAGATTGGGTACTGTAGTTACTGTTACCACAGGATGGACATTACGAGGCCACGACTCACAGCAGATTGGGTACTGTAGTTACTGTTACCACAGGATGGACATTACGAGGCCACGACTCACAGCAGATTGGGTACTGTAGTTACTGTTACCACAGGATGGACATTACGAGGCCACGACTCACGGCAGATTGGGTACTGTAGTTACTGTTACCACAGGATGGACATTACGAGGCCACGACTCACGGCAGATTGGGTACTGTAGTTACTGTAACACAGGATGGACATTACGAGGCCGCGACTCACAGCAGATTGGGTACTGTAGTTACTGTTACCACAGGATGGACATTACGAGGCCACGACTCACGGCAGATTGGGTACTGTAGTTACTGTTACCACAGGATGGACATTACGAGGCCACGACTCACAGCAGATTGGGTACTGTAGTTACTGTAACACAGGATGGACATTACGAGGCCACGACTCACAGCAGATTGGGTACTGTAGTTACTGTTACCACAGGATGGACATTACGAGGCTACGACTCACAGCAGATTGGGTACTGTAGTTACTGTTACCACAGGATGGACATTACGAGGCCACGACTCACAGCAGATTGGGTACTGTAGTTACTGTTACCACAGGATGGACATTACGAGGCCACGACTCACGGCAGATTGGGTACTGTAGTTACTGTTACCACAGGATGGACATTACGAGGCCACGACTCACAGCAGATTGGGTACTGTAGTTACTGTAACACAGGATGGACATTACGAGGCCACGACTCACAGCAGATTGGGTACTGTAGTTACTGTACCACAGGATGGACATTACGAGGCCACGACTCACAGCAGATTGGGTACTGTAGTTACTGTTACCACAGGATGGACATTACGAGGCCACGACTCACAGCAGATTGGGTACTGTAGTTACTGTTACCACAGGATGGACATTACGAGGCCACGACTCACAGCAGATTGGGTACTGTAGTTACTGTACCACAGGATGGACATTACGAGGCCACGACTCACAGCAGATTGGGTACTGTAGTTACTGTTACCACAGGATGGACATTACGAGGCCACAACTCACGGCAGATTGGGTACTGTAGTTACTGTAACACAGGATGGACATTACGAGGCCATGACTCACGGCAGATTGGGTACTGTAGTTACTGTAACACAGGATGGACATTACGAGGCCACGACTCACAGCAGATTGGGTACTGTAGTTACTGTGACCACAGGATGGACATTACGAGGCCACGACTCACAGCAGATTGGGTACTGTAGTTACTGTTACCACAGGATGGACATTACGAGGCCACGACTCACAGCAGATTGGGTACTGTAGTTACTGTTACCACAGGATGGACATTACGAGGCCACGACTCACAGCAGATTGGGTACTGTAGTTACTGTTACCACAGGATGGACATTACGAGGCCACGACTCACGGCAGATTGGGTACTGTAGTTACTGTTACCACAGGATGGACATTACGAGGCCACGACTCACGGCAGATTGGGTACTGTAGTTACTGTTACCACAGGATGGACATTACGAGGCCACGACTCACGGCAGATTGGGTACTGTAGTTACTGTTACCACAGGATGGACATTACGAGGCCACGACTCACGGCAGATTGGGTACTGTAGTTACTGTTACCACAGGATGGACATTACGAGGCCACGACTCACAGCAGATTGGGTACTGTAGTTACTGTACCACAGGATGGACATTACGAGGCCACGACTCACAGCAGATTGGGTACTGTAGTTACTGTTACCACAGGATGGACATTACGAGGCCACAACTCACGGCAGATTGGGTACTGTAGTTACTGTACCACAGGATGGACATTACGAGGCCACGACTCACGGCAGATTGGGTACTGTAGTTACTGTAACACAGGATGGACATTACGAGGCCACGACTCACAGCAGATTGGGTACTGTAGTTACTGTTACCACAGGATGGACATTACGAGGCCACGACTCACAGCAGATTGGGTACTGTAGTTACTGTTACCACAGGATGGACATTACGAGGCCACGACTCACAGCAGATTGGGTACTGTAGTTACTGTTACCACAGGATGGACATTACGAGGCCACGACTCACAGCAGATTGGGTACTGTAGTTACTGTTACCACAGGATGGACATTACGAGGCCACGACTCACAGCAGATTGGGTACTGTAGTTACTGTAACACAGGAAGGACATTACGAGGCCACGACTCACGGCAGATTGGGTACTGTAGTTACTGTTACCACAGGATGGACATTACGAGGCCACGACTCACGGCAGATTGGGTACTGTAGTTACTGTTACCACAGGATGGACATTACGAGGCCACGATTCACGGCAGATTGGGTACTGTAGTTACTGTTACCACAGGATGGACATTACGAGGCCACGACTCACGGCAGATTGGGTACTGTAGTTACTGTTACCACAGGATGGACATTACGAGGCCACGACTCACGGCAGATTGGGTACTGTAGTTACTGTAACACAGGATGGACATTACGAGGCCACGACTCACAGCAGATTGGGTACTGTAGTTACTGTTACCACAGGATGGACATTACGAGGCTACGACTCACAGCAGATTGGGTACTGTAGTTACTGTTACCACAGGATGGACATTACGAGGCCACGACTCACAGCAGATTGGGTACTGTAGTTACTGTTACCACAGGATGGACATTACGAGGCCACGACTCACAGCAGATTGGGTACTGTAGTTACTGTTACCACAGGATGGACATTACGAGGCCACGACTCACGGCAGATTGGGTACTGTAGTTACTGTTACCACAGGATGGACATTACGAGGCCACGACTCACAGCAGATTGGGTACTGTAGTTACTGTAACACAGGAAGGACATTACGAGGCCACGACTCACGGCAGATTGGGTACTGTAGTTACTGTTACCACAGGATGGACATTACGAGGCCACGACTCACGGCAGATTGGGTACTGTAGTTACTGTTACCACAGGATGGACATTACGAGGCCACGATTCACGGCAGATTGGGTACTGTAGTTACTGTTACCACAGGATGGACATTACGAGGCCACGACTCACGGCAGATTGGGTACTGTAGTTACTGTTACCACAGGATGGACATTACGAGGCCACGACTCACGGCAGATTGGGTACTGTAGTTACTGTAACACAGGATGGACATTACGAGGCCACGACTCACAGCAGATTGGGTACTGTAGTTACTGTTACCACAGGATGGACATTACGAGGCTACGACTCACAGCAGATTGGGTACTGTAGTTACTGTTACCACAGGATGGACATTACGAGGCCACGACTCACAGCAGATTGGGTACTGTAGTTACTGTTACCACAGGATGGACATTACGAGGCCACGACTCACAGCAGATTGGGTACTGTAGTTACTGTTACCACAGGATGGACATTACGAGGCCACGACTCACGGCAGATTGGGTACTGTAGTTACTGTTACCACAGGATGGACATTACGAGGCCACGACTCACAGCAGATTGGGTACTGTAGTTACTGTAACACAGGATGGACATTACGAGGCCACGACTCACAGCAGATTGGGTACTGTAGTTACTGTTACCACAGGATGGACATTACGAGGCCACGACTCACAGCAGATTGGGTACTGTAGTTACTGTTACAACAGGATGGACATTACGAGGCCACGACTCACAGCAGATTGGGTACTGTAGTTACTGTACCACAGGATGGACATTACGAGGCCACGACTCACAGCAGATTGGGTACTGTAGTTACTGTTACCACAGGATGGACATTACGAGGCCACAACTCACGGCAGATTGGGTACTGTAGTTACTGTAACACAGGATGGACATTACGAGGCCATGACTCACGGCAGATTGGGTACTGTAGTTACTGTAACACAGGATGGACATTACGAGGCCACGACTCACAGCAGATTGGGTACTGTAGTTACTGTGACCACAGGATGGACATTACGAGGCTACGACTCACAGCAGATTGGGTACTGTAGTTACTGTTACCACAGGATGGACATTACGAGGCCACGACTCACAGCAGATTGGGTACTGTAGTTACTGTTACCACAGGATGGACATTACGAGGCCACGACTCACAGCAGATTGGGTACTGTAGTTACTGTTACCACAGGATGGACATTACGAGGCCACGACTCACGGCAGATTGGGTACTGTAGTTACTGTTACCACAGGATGGACATTACGAGGCCACGACTCACGGCAGATTGGGTACTGTAGTTACTGTAACACAGGAAGGACATTACGAGGCCACGACTCACAGCAGATTGGGTACTGTAGTTACTGTAACACAGGAAGGACATTACGAGGCCACGACTCACGGCAGATTGGGTACTGTAGTTACTGTTACCACAGGATGGACATTACGAGTCCACGAATCACAGCAGATTGGGTACTGTAGTTACTGTTACCACAGGATGGACATTACGAGGCCACGACTCACAGCAGATTGGGTACTGTAGTTACTGTAACACAGGATGGACATTACGAGGCCACGACTCACGGCAGATTGGGTACTGTAGTTACTGTAACACAGGATGGACATTACGAGGCCACGACTCACGGCAGATTGGGTACTGTAGTTACTGTAACACAGGATGGACATTACGAGGCCACGACTCATGGCAGATTGGGTACTGTAGTTACTGTAACACAGGAAGGACATTACGAGGCCACGACTCATGGCAGATTGGGTACTGTAGTTACTGTAACACAGGATGGACATTACGAGGCCACGACTCACGGCAGATTGAGGGTTTAACCTCCAGGTAACCTCTTTAACTCTCTCTCAGTCCTATCTCTCACTCAGTCCTATCTCTCACTCAGTCCTATCTCTTACTCAGTCCTATCTCTTACTCAGTCCTATCTCTCACACAGTCCTATCTCTCACTCAGTCCTATCTCTTACTCAGTCCTATCTCTTACTCAGTCCTATCTCTCACTCAGTCCTATCTCTCAGTCCTATCTCTCACTCAGTCCTATCTCTCACTCAGTCCTATCTCTCAGTCATATCTCTTACTCAGTCCTATCTCTCACTCAGTCCTATCTCTCACTCAGTCCTATCTCTCAGTCATATCTCTTACTCAGTCCTATCTCTTACTCAGTCCTATCTCTTACTCAGTCCTATCTCTTACTCAGTCATATCTCTTACTCAGTCCTATCTCTCACTCAGTCCTATCTCTTACTCAGTCCTATCTCTCACTCAGTCCTATTTCTTACTCAGTCCTATCTCTCACTCAGTCCTATCTCTTACTCAGTCCTATCTCTTACTCAGTCCTATCTCTCACTCAGTCCTATCTCTCAGTCCTATCTCTCACTCAGTCCTATCTCTCAGTCATATCTCTTACTCAGTCCTATCTCTTACTCAGTCCTATCTCTTACTCAGTCCTATCTCTTAATCAGTCCTATCTCTCACTCAGTCCTATTTCTTACTCAGTCCTATCTCTCACTCAGTCCTATCTCTCACTCAGTCCTATCTCTCACTCAGTCCTATCTCTTACTCAGTCCTATCTCTCACTCATGCCTATCTCTCACTAAGTAAGGTAGATAATATCTAAATATATATCTCTCACTCAGTCCTATCTCTCACTCAGTCCTATCTCTCACTCAGGCCTATCTCTTACTCAGTCCTATCTCTCTCTCACTAGGTCCTATCTCTTACTCAGTCCTATCTCTTACTCAGTCCTATCTCTCACTCAGTCCTATCTCTCAGTCCTATCTCTCACTCAGTCCTATCTCTCACTCAGTCCTATCTCTCAGTCCTATCTCTTACTCAGTCCTATCTCTTACTCAGTCCTATCTCTCACTCATGCCTATCTCTCACTAAGTAAGGTAGATAATATATAAATATGTATCTCTCACTCAGTCCTATCTCTCACTCAGTCCTATCTCTCACTCAGGCCTATCTCTTACTCAGGCCTATCTCTCACTCAGTCCTATCTCTCAGTCCTATCTCTCACTCAGTCCTATCTCTCACTCATGCCTATCTCTCACTAAGTAAGGTAGATAATATATAAATATATATCTCTCACTCAGTCCTATCTCTCACTCAGTACTATCTCTTACTCAGTCCTATCTCTCACTCAGTCCTATCTCTCACTCAGTCCTATCTCTCACTCAGTCCTATCTCTCAGCCCTATCTCTTACTCAGTCCTATCTCTCACTCAGTCCTATCTCTCACTCAGTCCTATCTCTTACTCAGTCCTATCTCTCACTCAGTCCTATCTCTCACTCAGTCCTATCTCTCACTCAGTCCTATCTCTCACTCAGTCCTATCTCTTACTCAGTCCTATCTCTCACTCAGTCCTATCTCTCACTCAGTCCTATCTCTCACTCAGTCCTATCTCTCACTCAGTCCTATCTCTCACTCAGTCCTATCTCTTACTCAGTCCTATCTCTCACTCAGTCCTATCTCTCACTCAGTCCTATCTCTCACTCAGTCCTATCTCTCACTCAGTCCTATCTCTTACTCAGTCCTATCTCTCACTCAGTCCTATCTCTCACTCAGTCCTATCTCTCACTCAGTCCTATCTCTCACTCAGTCCTATCTCTTACTCAGTCCTATCTCTTACTCAGTCCTATCTCTCACTCAGTCCTATCTCTCACTCAGTCCTATCTCTCACTCAGTCCTATCTCTCACTCAGTCCTATCTCTCACTCAGTCCTATCTCTCACTCAGTCCTATCTCTTACTCAGTCCTATCTCTCACTCAGTCCTATCTCTTACTCAGTCCTATCTCACTGTGGCCTGACCTTGTCTCATTATTTCCTCAGACTGAAAGGTGTTCAATTGTGACATCAGTAGTCTGCAAAGAGCCATGACCCTACAACTCCTTATAACCCAGGCCTAGGTAATTCCAGTCCTCGGGGTCTGATTGGTTTAACACTTTTCCCCTCGTCCCTAGGAGATTTATATCATACAACGTATCTACGGCACCGCGGGGTCCTGAAACATTAATGAGCGGTTAGCATGAAGGAATGGAGGAAACCGACTCACAGTAGGACTAGATGAAGCTCTGGTGAATCAATTGGGTACTGTAGTTACTGTTACCACAGGATGGACATTACGAGGCCACGACTCACAGCAGATTGGGTACTGTAGTTACTGTTACCACAGGATGGACATTACGATGCCACGACTCACGGCAGATTGGGTACTGTAGTTACTGTTACCACAGGATGGACATTACGAGGCCACGACTCACAGCAGATTGGGTACTGTAGTTACTGTTACCACAGGATGGACATTACGAGGCCACGACTCACGGCAGATTGGGTACTGTAGTTACTGTTACCACAGGATGGACATTACGAGGCCACGACTCACGGCAGATTGGGTACTGTAGTTACTGTTACCACAGGATGGACATTACGAGGCCACGACTCACGGCAGATTGGGTACTGTAGTTACTGTAACACAGGAAGGACATTACGAGGCCACGACTCACAGCAGATTGGGTACTGTAGTTACTGTAACACAGGAAGGACATTACGAGGCCACGACTCACGGCAGATTGGGTACTGTAGTTACTGTTACCACAGGATGGACATTACGAGGCCACGAATCACAGCAGATTGGGTACTGTAGTTACTGTTACCACAGGATGGACATTACGAGGCCACGACTCACAGCAGATTGGGTACTGTAGTTACTGTAACACAGGATGGACATTACGAGGCCACGACTCACGGCAGATTGGGTACTGTAGTTACTGTAACACAGGATGGACATTACGAGGCCACGACTCACGGCAGATTGGGTACTGTAGTTACTGTAACACAGGATGGACATTACGAGGCCACGACTCATGGCAGATTGGGTACTGTAGTTACTGTAACACAGGAAGGACATTACGAGGCCACGACTCATGGCAGATTGGGTACTGTAGTTACTGTAACACAGGATGGACATTACGAGGCCACGACTCACGGCAGATTGAGGGTTTAACCTCCAGGTAACCTCTTTAACTCTCTCTCAGTCCTATCTCTCACTCAGTCCTATCTCTCACTCAGTCCTATCTCTTACTCAGTCCTATCTCTTACTCAGTCCTATCTCTCACACAGTCCTATCTCTCACTCAGTCCTATCTCTTACTCAGTCCTATCTCTTACTCAGTCCTATCTCTCACTCAGTCCTATCTCTCAGTCCTATCTCTCACTCAGTCCTATCTCTCACTCAGTCCTATCTCTTAGTCATATCTCTTACTCAGTCCTATCTCTCACTCAGTCCTATCTCTCACTCAGTCCTATCTCTCAGTCATATCTCTTACTCAGTCCTATCTCTTACTCAGTCCTATCTCTTACTCAGTCCTATCTCTTACTCAGTCATATCTCTTACTCAGTCCTATCTCTCACTCAGTCCTATCTCTTACTCAGTCCTATCTCTCACTCAGTCCTATTTCTTACTCAGTCCTATCTCTCACTCAGTCCTATCTCTTACTCAGTCCTATCTCTTACTCAGTCCTATCTCTCACTCAGTCCTATCTCTCAGTCCTATCTCTCACTCAGTCCTATCTCTCAGTCATATCTCTTACTCAGTCCTATCTCTTACTCAGTCCTATCTCTTACTCAGTCCTATCTCTTAATCAGTCCTATCTCTCACTCAGTCCTATTTCTTACTCAGTCCTATCTCTCACTCAGTCCTATCTCTCACTCAGTCCTATCTCTCACTCAGTCCTATCTCTTACTCAGTCCTATCTCTCACTCATGCCTATCTCTCACTAAGTAAGGTAGATAATATCTAAATATATATCTCTCACTCAGTCCTATCTCTCACTCAGTCCTATCTCTCACTCAGGCCTATCTCTTACTCAGTCCTATCTCTCTCTCACTAGGTCCTATCTCTTACTCAGTCCTATCTCTTACTCAGTCCTATCTCTCACTCAGTCCTATCTCTCAGTCCTATCTCTCACTCAGTCCTATCTCTCACTCAGTCCTATCTCTCAGTCCTATCTCTTACTCAGTCCTATCTCTTACTCAGTCCTATCTCTCACTCATGCCTATCTCTCACTAAGTAAGGTAGATAATATATAAATATGTATCTCTCACTCAGTCCTATCTCTCACTCAGTCCTATCTCTCACTCAGGCCTATCTCTTACTCAGGCCTATCTCTCACTCAGTCCTATCTCTCAGTCCTATCTCTCACTCAGTCCTATCTCTCACTCATGCCTATCTCTCACTAAGTAAGGTAGATAATATATAAATATATATCTCTCACTCAGTCCTATCTCTCACTCAGTACTATCTCTTACTCAGTCCTATCTCTCACTCAGTCCTATCTCTCACTCAGTCCTATCTCTCACTCAGTCCTATCTCTCAGCCCTATCTCTTACTCAGTCCTATCTCTCACTCAGTCCTATCTCTCACTCAGTCCTATCTCTTACTCAGTCCTATCTCTCACTCAGTCCTATCTCTCACTCAGTCCTATCTCTCACTCAGTCCTATCTCTCACTCAGTCCTATCTCTTACTCAGTCCTATCTCTCACTCAGTCCTATCTCTCACTCAGTCCTATCTCTCACTCAGTCCTATCTCTCACTCAGTCCTATCTCTCACTCAGTCCTATCTCTTACTCAGTCCTATCTCTCACTCAGTCCTATCTCTCACTCAGTCCTATCTCTCACTCAGTCCTATCTCTCACTCAGTCCTATCTCTTACTCAGTCCTATCTCTCACTCAGTCCTATCTCTCACTCAGTCCTATCTCTCACTCAGTCCTATCTCTCACTCAGTCCTATCTCTTACTCAGTCCTATCTCTTACTCAGTCCTATCTCTCACTCAGTCCTATCTCTCACTCAGTCCTATCTCTCACTCAGTCCTATCTCTCACTCAGTCCTATCTCTCACTCAGTCCTATCTCTCACTCAGTCCTATCTCTTACTCAGTCCTATCTCTCACTCAGTCCTATCTCTTACTCAGTCCTATCTCACTGTGGCCTGACCTTGACTCATTATTTCCTCAGACTGAAAGGTGTTCAATTGTGACATCAGTAGTCTGCAAAGAGCCATGACCCTACAACTCCTTATAACCCAGGCCTAGGTAATTCCAGTCCTCGGGGTCTGATTGGTTTAACACTTTTCCCCTCGTCCCTAGGAGATTTATATCATACAACGTATCTACGGCACCGCGGGGTCCTGAAACATTAATGAGCGGTTAGCATGAAGGAATGGAGGAAACCGACTCACAGTAGGACTAGATGAAGCTCTGGTGAATCAATTGGGTACTGTAGTTACTGTTACCACAGGATGGACATTACGAGGCCACGACTCACAGCAGATTGGGTACTGTAGTTACTGTTACCACAGGATGGACATTACGAGGCCACGACTCACGGCAGATTGGGTACTGTAGTTACTGTTACCACAGGATGGACATTACGAGGCCACGACTCACAGCAGATTGGGTACTGTAGTTACTGTTACCACAGGATGGACATTACGAGGCCACGACTCACGGCAGATTGGGTACTGTAGTTACTGTTACCACAGGATGGACATTACGAGGCCACGACTCACGGCAGATTGGGTACTGTAGTTACTGTAACACAGGAAGGACATTACGAGGCCACGACTCACAGCAGATTGGGTACTGTAGTTACTGTTACCACAGGATGGACATTACGAGGCCACGATTCACGGCAGATTGGGTACTGTAGTTACTGTTACCACAGGATGGACATTACGAGGCCACGACTCACGGCAGATTGGGTACTGTAGTTACTGTAACACAGGATGGACATTACGAGGCCACGACTCACGGCAGATTGAGGGTTTAACCTCCAGGTAACCTCTTTAACTCTCTCTCAGTCCTATCTCTCACTCAGTCCTATCTCTCACTCAGTCCTATCTCTCACTCAGTCCTATCTCTTACTCAGTCCTATCTCTTACTCAGTCCTATCTCTCACACAGTCCTATCTCTCACTCAGTCCTATCTCTTACTCAGTCCTATCTCTTACTCAGTCCTATCTCTCACTCAGTCCTATCTCTCAGTCCTATCTCTCACTCAGTCCTATCTCTCAGTCATATCTCTTACTCAGTCCTATCTCTCACTCAGTCCTATCTCTCACTCAGTCCTATCTCTCAGTCATATCTCTTACTCAGTCCTATCTCTTACTCAGTCCTATCTCTTACTCAGTCCTATCTCTTACTCAGTCCTATCTCTTACTCAGTCATATCTCTTACTCAGTCCTATCTCTCACTCAGTCCTATCTCTTACTCAGTCCTATCTCTCACTCAGTCCTATTTCTTACTCAGTCCTATCTCTCACTCAGTCCTATCTCTCACTCAGTCCTATCTCTTACTCAGTCCTATCTCTTACTCAGTCCTATCTCTCACTCAGTCCTATCTCTCAGTCCTATCTCTCACTCAGTCCTATCTCTCACTCAGTCCTATCTCTCAGTCATATCTCTTACTCAGTCCTATCTCTTACTCAGTCCTATCTCTTACTCAGTCCTATCTCTTAATCAGTCCTATCTCTCACTCAGTCCTATTTCTTACTCAGTCCTATCTCTCACTCAGTCCTATCTCTCACTCAGTCCTATCTCTCACTCAGTCCTATCTCTTACTCAGTCCTATCTCTCACTCATGCCTATCTCTCACTAAGTAAGGTAGATAATATCTAAATATATATCTCTCACTCAGTCCTATCTCTCACTCAGGCCTATCTCTTACTCAGTCCTATCTCTCTCTCACTAGGTCCTATCTCTTACTCAGTCCTATCTCTTACTCAGTCCTATCTCTCACTCAGTCCTATCTCTCAGTCCTATCTCTCACTCAGTCCTATCTCTCACTCAGTCCTATCTCTCAGTCCTATCTCTTACTCAGTCCTATCTCTTACTCAGTCCTATCTCTCACTCATGCCTATCTCTCACTAAGTAAGGTAGATAATATATAAATATGTATCTCTCACTCAGTCCTATCTCTCACTCAGTCCTATCTCTCACTCAGGCCTATCTCTTACTCAGGCCTATCTCTCACTCAGTCCTATCTCTCAGTCCTATCTCTCACTCAGTCCTATCTCTCACTCATGCCTATCTCTCACTAAGTAAGGTAGATAATATATAAATATATATCTCTCACTCAGTCCTATCTCTCACTCAGTACTATCTCTTACTCAGTCCTATCTCTCACTCAGTCCTATCTCTCACTCAGTCCTATCTCTCACTCAGTCCTATCTCTCAGCCCTATCTCTTACTCAGTCCTATCTCTCACTCAGTCCTATCTCTCACTCAGTCCTATCTCTTACTCAGTACTATCTCTCACTCAGTCCTATCTCTCACTCAGTCCTATCTCTCACTCAGTCCTATCTCTCACTCAGTCCTATCTCTTACTCAGTCCTATCTCTTACTCAGTCCTATCTCTCACTCAGTCCTATCTCTCACTCAGTCCTATCTCTCACTCAGTCCTATCTCTCACTCAGTCCTATCTCTCACTCAGTCCTATCTCTTACTCAGTCCTATCTCTCACTCAGTCCTATCTCTCACTCAGTCCTATCTCTCACTCAGTCCTATCTCTCACTCAGTCCTATCTCTTACTCAGTCCTATCTCTCACTCAGTCCTATCTCTCACTCAGTCCTATCTCTCACTCAGTCCTATCTCTCACTCAGTCCTATCTCTTACTCAGTCCTATCTCTTACTCAGTCCTATCTCTCACTCAGTCCTATCTCTCACTCAGTCCTATCTCTCACTCAGTCCTATCTCTCACTCAGTCCTATCTCTCACTCAGTCCTATCTCTCACTCAGTCCTATCTCTTACTCAGTCCTATCTCTCACTCAGTCCTATCTCTTACTCAGTCCTATCTCACTGTGGCCTGACCTTGACTCATTATTTCCTCAGACTGAAAGGTGTTCAATTGTGACATCAGTAGTCTGCAAAGAGCCATGACCCTACAACTCCTTATAACCCAGGCCTAGGTAATTCCAGTCCTCGGGGTCTGATTGGTTTAACACTTTTCCCCTCGTCCCTAGGAGATTTATATCATACAACGTATCTACGGCACCGCGGTCCTGAAACATTAATGAGCGGTTAGCATGAAGGAATGGAGGAAACCGACTCACAGTAGGACTAGATGAAGCTCTGGTGAATCAATTGGGTACTGTAGTTACTGTTACCACAGGATGGACATTACGAGGCCACGACTCACAGCAGATTGGGTACTGTAGTTACTGTTACCACAGGATGGACATTACGAGGCCACGACTCACGGCAGATTGGGTACTGTAGTTACTGTTACCACAGGATGGACATTACGAGGCCACGACTCACAGCAGATTGGGTACTGTAGTTACTGTTACCACAGGATGGACATTACGAGGCCACGACTCACGGCAGATTGGGTACTGTAGTTACTGTTACCACAGGATGGACATTACGAGGCCACGACTCACGGCAGATTGGGTACTGTAGTTACTGTAACACAGGAAGGACATTACGAGGCCACGACTCACAGCAGATTGGGTACTGTAGTTACTGTTACCACAGGATGGACATTACGAGGCCACGATTCACGGCAGATTGGGTACTGTAGTTACTGTAACACAGGAAGGACATTACGAGGCCACGACTCACGGCAGATTGGGTACTGTAGTTACTGTAACACAGGAAGGACATTACGAGGCCACGACTCACAGCAGATTGGGTACTGTAGTTACTGTAACACAGGATGGACGTTACGAGGCCACGACTCATGGCAGATTGGGTACTGTAGTTACTGTTACCACAGGATGGACATTACGAGGCCACGACTCACAGCAGATTGGGTACTGTAGTTACTGTAACACAGGAAGGACATTACGAGGCCACGACTCACAGCAGATTGGGTACTGTAGTTACTGTTACCACAGGATGGACATTACGAGGCCACGATTCACGGCAGATTGGGTACTGTAGTTACTGTAACACAGGAAGGACATTACGAGGCCACGACTCACGGCAGATTGGGTACTGTAGTTACTGTAACACAGGAAGGACATTACGAGGCCACGACTCACAGCAGATTGGGTACTGTAGTTACTGTAACACAGGATGGACGTTACGAGGCCACGACTCACGGCAGATTGGGTACTGTAGTTACTGTTACCACAGGATGGACATTACGAGGCCACGACTCACAGCAGATTGGGTACTGTAGTTACTGTTACCACAGGATGGACATTACGAGGCCACGACTCACGGCAGATTGGGTACTGTAGTTACTGTTACCAAAGGATGGACATTACGAGGCCACGACTCACAGCAGATTGGGTACTGTAGTTACTGTAACACAGGATGGACATTACGAGGCCACGACTCACGGCAGATTGGGTACTGTAGTTACTGTAACACAGGATGGACATTACGAGGCCACGACTCACGGCAGATTGGGTACTGTAGTTACTGTAACACAGGAAGGACATTACGAGGCCACGACTCACGGCAGATTGGGTACTGTAGTTACTGTAACACAGGATGGACATTACGAGGCCACGACTCACGGCAGATTGGGTACTGTAGTTACTGTAACACAGGATGGACAATACGAGGCCACGACTCACGGCAGATTGGGTACTGTAGTTACTGTAACACAGGATGGACATTACGAGGCCACGACTCACGGCAGATTGGGTACTGTAGTTACTGTAACACAGGATGGACATTACGAGGCCACGACTCATGGCAGATTGGGGGTTTAACCTCCAGGTAACCTCTTTAACTCTCACTCAGTCCTATCTCTCACTCAGTCCTATCTCTCAGTCCTATCTCGTACTCAGTCCTATCTCTCACTCAGTCCTATCTCTCACTCAGTCCTATCTCTCACTCAGTCCTATCTCTCAGTCCTATCTCTCACTCAGTCCTATCTCTCACTCAGTCCTATCTCTCAGTCATATCTCTTACTCAGTCCTATCTCTTACTCAGTCCTATCTCTTACTCAGTCCTATCTCTTACTCAGTCCTATCTCTTACTCAGTCCTATCTCTCACTCAGTCCTATCTCTCACTCAGTCCTATCTCTCACTCAGTCCTATCTCTCACTCAGTCCTATCTCTTACTCAGTCCTATCTCTCACTCAGTCCTATCTCTCACTCAGTCCTATCTCTCACTCAGTCCTATCTCTTACTCAGTCCTATCTCTTACTCAGTCCTATCTCTCACTCATGCCTATCTCTCACTAAGTAAGGTAGATAATATATAAATATATATCTCTCACTCAGGCCTATCTCTTACTCAGTCCTATCTCTCACTCAGTCCTATCTCTCACTCAGTCCTATCTCTCACTCAGTCCTATCTCTCAGTCATATCTCTTACTCAGTCCTATCTCTCACTCAGTCCTATCTCTTACTCAGTCCTATCTCTTACTCAGTCCTATCTCTTACTCAGTCCTATCTCTTACTCAGTCCTATCTCTCACTCAGTCCTATCTCTCACTCAGTCCTATCTCTTACTCAGTCCTATCTCTTACTCAGTCCTATCTCTCACTCAGTCCTATCTCTTACTCAGTCCTATCTCTTACTCAGTCCTATCTCTCACTCAGTCCTATCTCTTACTCAGTCCTATCTCTCACTCAGTCCTATCTCTTACTCAGTCCTATCTCTCACTCAGTCCTATCTCTTACTCAGTCCTATCTCTTACTCAGTCCTATCTCTCACTCAGTCCTATCTCTTACTCAGTCCTATCTCTTACTCAGTCCTATCTCTCACTCAGTCCTATCTCTTACTCAGTCCTATCTCTCACTCAGTCCTATCTCTTACTCAGTCCTATCTCTCACTCAGTCCTATCTCTTACTCAGTCCTATCTCTCACTCAGTCCTATCTCTTACTCAGTCCTATCTCTTACTCAGTCCTATCTCTTACTCAGTCCTATCTCTCACTCAGTCCTATCTCTCACTCAGTCCTATCTCTTACTCAGTCCTATCTCTCACTCAGTCCTATCTCTCACTCAGTCCTATCTCTTACTCAGTCCTATCTCTCACTCAGTCCTATCTCTTACTCAGTCCTATCTCTCACTCAGTCCTATCTCTTACTCAGTCCTATCTCTCACTCAGTCCTATCTCTTACTCAGTCCTATCTCTCACTCAGTCCTATCTCTTACTCAGTCCTATCTCTTACTCAGTCCTATCTCTCACTCAGTCCTATCTCTTACTCAGTCCTATCTCTTACTCAGTCCTATCTCTCACTCATGCCTATCTCTCACTAAGTAAGGTAGATAATATATAAATATATATCTCTCACTCAGTCCTATCTCTCACTCAGTCCTATCTCTCACTCAGTCCTATCTCTTACTCAGTCCTATCTCACTGTGGCCTGACCTTGACTCATTATTTCCTCAGACTGAAAGGTGTTCAGTTGTGACATCAGCAGTCTGCAAAGAGCCATGACCCTACAACTCCTTATAACCCAGGCCTGGGTAATTCCAGTCCTCGGGGTCTGATTGGTTTAACACTTCCCCCCTCCATCCCTAGGGTCTGATTGGTTTAACACTTTTCCCCCCGTCCCTAGGGCCTGATTGGTTTAACACCCCCCCCCCCATCCCTAGGGTCTGATCTGATTGGTTTAACACTTTTCCCCGTCCCTAGGGTCTGATTGGTTTAACACCCCCCCCATCCCTAGGGTCTGATCTGATTGGTTTAACACCCCCCCCGTCCCTAGGGCCTGATTGGTTCAACACCCCCATCCCTAGGGTCTGATCTGATTGGTTTAACACTTTTCCCCCATTCCCTAGGGTCTGATTGGTTTAACACTTCCCCCCCATCCCTAGGGTCTGATTGGTTTAACACTTTTCCCCCCATCCCTAGGGTCTGATTGGTTTAACACTTTTCCCCCCATCCCTAGGGCCTGATTGGTTTAACACTTTTCCCCCGTCCCTAGGGTCTGATTGGTTTAACACTTTTCCCCCCGTCCCTATGGTCTGATTGGTTTAACACTTTTCCCCCCGTCCCTAGGGCCTGATTGGTTTAACACTTTTCCCCCCATCCCTAGGGCCTGATTGGTTTAACACTTTTCCCCCCATCCCTAGGGTCTGATTGGTTTAACCCCCCCCGTCCCTAGGGCCTGATTGGTTTAACACTTTTCCCCCGTCCCTAGGGCCTGATTGGTTTAACACTTTTCCCCCCATCCCTAGGGTCTGATTGGTTTAACACTTTTCCCCCTATCCCTAGGGTCTGATTGGTTTAACACCCCCCCCATCCCTAGGGTCTGATTGGTTTAACACCCCCCCATCCCTAGGGTCTGATTGGTTTAACACTTTTCCCCCGTCCCTAGGGTCTGATTGGTTTAACCCCCCCCGTCCCTAGGGTCTGATTGGTTTAACACTTTTCCCCCGTCCCTAGGGTCTGATTGGTTTAACCCCCCGTCCCTAGGGTCTGATTGGTTTAACACTTTTCCCCCGTCCCTAGGGTCTGATTGGTTTAACCCCCCGTCCCTAGGGTCTGATTGGTTTAACACTTTTCCCCCGTCCCTAGGGCCTGATTGGTTTAACACTTTTCCCCCCGTCCCTAGGGTCTGATTGGTTTAACACTTTCCCCCCATCCCTAGGGCCTGATTGGTTTAACACTTTTCCCCCGTCCCTAGGGCCTGATTGGTTTAACACTTTTCCCCCCATCCCTAGGGCCTGATTGGTTTAACACTTTTCCCCCGTCCCTAGGGCCTGATTGGTTTAACACTCTTCCCCCGTCCCTAGGGTCTGATTGGTTTAACACTTTTCCCCCCGTCCCTAGGGCCTGATTGGTTTAACACTCTTCCCCCCGTCCCTAGGGTCTGATTGGTTTAACACTTTTCCCTCCATCCCTAGGGCCTGATTGGTTTAACACTTTCCCCCCCGTCCCTAGGGCCTGATTGGTTTAACACTTTTCCCTCCATCCCTTGCAAACACATCTGATTTTGAACTCATTGCATGTTTAACTGAAGATCATGATTGGTTGATTAGTGGAGGTGTGTTATCAATCAGGCCTCCGAGGACTGCGAGGACTGAACCACTCCCTTAAACAATGGAAACCCCTGGAGTAGCCCAGGCCTGTTATAACCCCTCCCTTAAACAATGGAAACCCCTGGAGTAGTCCAGGCCTGTTATAACCCCTCCCTTAAACAATAGAAACCCCTGGAGTAGCCCAGGCATGTTATAACTCCTCCCTTAAACAATAGAAACCCCTGGAGTAGCCCAGGCCTGTTATAACCCCTCCCTTAAACAATGGAAACCCCTGGAGTAGTCCAGGCCTGTTATAACCCCTCCCTTAAGCAATAGAAACCCCTGGAGTAGCCCAGGCATGTTATAACCCCTCCCTTAAACAATGGAAACCCCTGGAGTAGCCCAGGCATGTTATAACCCCTCCCTTAAACATTAGAAACCCCTGGAGTAGCCCAGGCCTGTTATAACCCCTCCCTTAAACAATAGAAACCCCTGGAGTAGCCCAGGCCTGTTATAACCCCTCCCTTAAACAATAGAAACCCCTGGAGTAGCCCAGGCCTGTTATAACCTCTCCCTTAAACAATAGAAACCCCGGGAGTAGCCCAGGCCTGTTATAACCCCTCCCTTAAACAATGGAAACCCCTGGAGTAGCCCAGGCATGTTATAACCCCTCCCTTAAACAATGGAAACCCCTGGAGTAGCCCAGGCCTGTTATAACCCCTCCCTTAAACAATAGAAACCCCTGGAGTAGCCCAGGCCTGTTACAACCCCTCCCTTAAACAATAGAAACCCCTGGAGTAGCCCAGGCATGTTATAACCCCTCCCTTAAACAATGGAAACCCCCAACACCTTAGTCCCACCTTCGGCGTCATGAGGCAGGACCTCACAGCAGCCGTGCCCTAATGCAACCCCCCAGTCACTGACCTCACTGACTGGCTTCTGCCATGTTTCAGTGTTGAGGTTACTTCTACCATGTTTCAGTGTTGAGGTTTCTTCAGTGTTGAGGTTACTTCTACCATGTTTCAGTGTTGAGGTTACTTCTACCATGTTTCAGTGTTGAGGTTTCTTCTGCCATGTTTCTATCATGTTTCAGTGTTGAGGTTTCTTCTATCATGTTTCTATCATGTTTCAGTGTTGAGGTTACTTCTACCATGTTTCAGTGTTGAGGTTTCTTCTACCATGTTTCAGTGTTGAGGTTTCTTCTGCCATGTTTCAGTGTTGAGGTTTCTTCAGTGTTGAGGTAACTTCTGCCATGTCTCAGTGTTGAGGTTTCTTCTATCATGTTTCAGTGTTGAGGTTTCTTCTGCCATGTTTCAGTGTTGAGGTTTCTTCTACCATGTTTCAGTGTTGAGGTTACTTCTACCATGTTTCAGTGTTGAGGTTTCTTCAGTGTTGAGGTTACTTCAGTGTTGAGGTTTCTTCTACCATGTTTCAGTGTTGAGGTTACTTCTACCATGTTTCAGTGTTGAGGTTTCTTCTACCATTTTTCAGTGTTGAGGTTTCTTCAGTGTTGAGGTAACTTCTACCATGTTTCAGTGTTGAGGTTTCTTCAGTGTTGAGGTTACTTCTACCATGTTTCAGTGTTGAGGTTTCTTCAGTGTTGAGGTTACTTCTACCATGTTTCAGTGTTGAGGTTACTTCTACCATGTTTCAGTGTTGAGGTTTCTTCTATCATGTCTCAGTGTTGAGGTTACTTCTATCATGTCTCAGTGTTGAGGTTACTTCTACCATGTTTCAGTGTTGAGGTTTCTTCTATCATGTCTCAGTGTTGAGGTTTCTTCAGTGTTGAGGTTTCTTCAGTGTTGAGGTTACTTCTACCATGTTTCAGTGTTGAGGTTACTTCTACCATGTTTCAGTGTTGAGGTTACTTCTACCATTTTTCAGTGTTGAGGTTTCTTCAGTGTTGAGGTTACTTCTACCATGTTTCAGTGTTGAGGTTTCTTCAGTGTTGAGGTTTCTTCTACCATGTTTCAGTGTTGAGGTTACTTCTACCATGTTTCAGTGTTGAGGTTACTACTACCATTTTTCAGTGTTGAGGTTTCTTCAGTGTTGAGGTTACTTCTACCATGTTTCAGTGTTGAGGTTACTTCTACCATGTTTCAGTGTTGAGGTTTCTTCTATCATGTCTCAGTGTTGAGGTTTCTTCAGTGTTGAGGTAACTTTTGTCATGTTTCAGTGTTGAGGTTTCTTCTATCATGTCTCAGTGTTGAGGTTTCTTCTATCATGTTTCAGTGTTGAGGTTTCTTCTATCATGTCTCAGTGTTGAGGTTTCTTCTATCATGTTTCAGTGTTGAGGTTACTTCTACCATGTTTCAGTGTTGAGGTTTCTTCAGTGTTGAGGTTACTTCTACCATGTTTTAGTGTTGAGGTTACTTCTACCATGTTTCAGTGTTGAGGTTTCTTCAGTGTTGAGGTTACTTCTACCATGTTTCAGTGTTGAGGTTACTTCTACCATGTTTCAGTGTTGAGGTTTCTTCTATCATGTCTCAGTGTTGAGGTTACTTCTATCATGTCTCAGTGTTGAGGTTACTTCTACCATGTTTCAGTGTTGAGGTTTCTTCTATCATGTCTCAGTGTTGAGGTTTCTTCAGTATTGAGGTTTCTTCAGTGTTGAGGTTACTTCTACCATGTTTCAGTGTTGAGGTTACTTCTACCATGTTTCAGTGTTGAGGTTACTTCTACCATTTTTCAGTGTTGAGGTTTCTTCAGTGTTGAGGTTACTTCTACCATGTTTCAGTGTTGAGGTTTCTTCAGTGTTGAGGTTACTTCTACCATGTTTCAGTGTTGAGGTTACTTCTACCATGTTTCAGTGTTGAGGTTACTTCTACCATTTTTCAGTGTTGAGGTTTCTTCAGTGTTGAGGTTACTTCTACCATGTTTCAGTGTTGAGGTTACTTCTACCATGTTTCAGTGTTGAGGTTTCTTCTATCATGTCTCAGTGTTGAGGTTTCTTCAGTGTTGAGGTAACTTTTGTCATGTTTCAGTGTTGAGGTTTCTTCTATCATGTCTCAGTGTTGAGGTTTCTTCTATCATGTTTCAGTGTTGAGGTTTCTTCTATCATGTCTCAGTGTTGAGGTTTCTTCTATCATGTTTCAGTGTTGAGGTTACTTCTACCATGTTTCAGTGTTGAGGTTTCTTCAGTGTTGAGGTTACTTCTACCATGTTTTAGTGTTGAGGTTACTTCTACCATGTTTTAGTGTTGAGGTTTCTTCAGTGTTGAGGTTACTTCTACCATGTTTCAGTGTTGAGGTTTCTTCTACCATGTCTCAGTGTTGAGGTTTCTTCAGTGTTGAGGTTACTTCTACCATGTCTCAGTGTTGAGGTTTCTTCTACCATGTTTTAGTGTTGAGGTTTCTTCAGTGTTGAGGTTACTTCTACCATGTCTCAGTGTTGAGGTTTCTTCTACCATGTTTCAGTGTTGAGGTTACTTCTATCATGTCTCAGTGTTGAGGTTACTTCTATCATGTTTCAGTGTTGAGCTTTCTTCTACCATGTTTCAGTGTTGAGGTTACTTCTACCATGTTTCAGTGTTGAGGTTTCTTCTATCATGTCTCAGTGTTGAGGTTTCTTCAGTGTTGAGGTTACTTCTACCATGTTTTAGTGTTGAGGTTTCTTCTACCATGTTTCAGTGTTGAGGTTACTTCTACCATGTTTCAGTGTTGAGGTTACTTCTATCATGTTTCGGTGTTGAGGTTACTTCTATCATGTTTC
>NW_027011492.1:455749-495749 GCF_036934945.1 Oncorhynchus masou masou | reverse complement strand
ACCTGTCTCCTTTCTGCTATGGATGGAGGTGGAGGTCACTGACCTGTCTCCTTTCTGCTATGGATGGAGGTGACTGACCTGTCTCCTTTCTGCTATGGATGGAGGTCACTGACCTGTCTCCTTTCTGCTATGGATGGAGGTCACTGACCTGTCTCCTTTCTGCTATGGATGGAGGTCACTGACCTGTCTCCTTTCTGCTATGGGTGGAGGTGGAGGTGACTGACCTGTCTCCTTTCTGTCATGGATGGAGGTGACTGACCTGTCTCCTTTCTGCTATGGATGGAGGTGGAGGTGACTGGCCTGTCTCCTTTCTGCTATGGATGGAGGTCACTGGCCTGTCTCCTTTCTGCTATGGATGGAGGTGACTGACCTGTCTCCTTTTTGCTATGGATGGTGGTGACTGACCTGTCTCCTTTCTGCTATGGATGGAGGTGACTGGCCTGTCTCCTTTCTGCTATGGATGGAGGTGACTGACCTGTCTCCTTTCTGCTATGGATGGAGGTGACTGGCCTGTCTCCTTTCTGCTATGGATGGAGGTCACTGACCTGTCTCCTTTCTGCTATGGATGGAGGTGACTGGCCTGTCTCCTTTCTGCTATGGATGGAGGTGACTGGCCTGTCTCCTTTCTGCTATGGATGGAGGTGGAGGTGACTGACCTGTCTCCTTTCTGCTATGGATGGAGGTTACTGGCCTGACTCCTTTCTGCTATGGATGGAGGTGGAGGTGACTGACCTGTCTCCTTTCTGCTATGGGTGGAGGTCACTGACCTGTCTCCTTTCTGCTATGGATGGAGGTCACTGACCTGTCTCCTTTCTGCTATGGATGGAGGTGACTGACCTGTCTCCTTTCTGCTATGGATGGAGGTTACTGACCTGTCTCCTTTCTGCTATGGATGGAGGTGGAGGTGACTGACCTGTCTCCTTTCTGCTATGGATGGAGGTTACTGACCTGTCTCCTTTCTGCTATGGATGGAGGTCACTGACCTGTCTCCTTTCTGCTATGGATGGAGGTGACTGGCCTGTCTCCTTTCTGCTATGGATGGAGGTGACTGACCTGTCTCCTTTCTGCTATGGATGGAGGTGACTGACCTGTCTCCTTTCTGCTATGGATGGAGGTCACTGACCTGTCTCCTTTCTGCTATGGATGGAGGTGACTGACCTGTCTCCTTTCTGCTATGGGTGGAGGTGACTGACCTGTCTCCTTTCTGCTATGGATGGAGGTTACTGACCTGTCTCCTTTCTGCTATGGATGGAGGTGACTGACCTGTCTCCTTTCTGCTATGGATGGAGGTGACTGACCTGTCTCCTTTCTGCTATGGATGGAGGTGGAGGTGACTGACCTGTCTCCTTTCTGTTATGGATGGAGGTCACTGACCTGTCTCCTTTCTGCTATGGATGGAGGTGACTGACCTGTCTCCTTTCTGCTATGGATGGAGGTGACTGACCTGTCTCCTTTCTGCTATGGATGGAGGTGACTGACCTGTCTCCTTTCTGCTATGGATGGAGGTCACTGACCTGTCTCCTTTCTGTTATGGACGGAGGTGACTGACCTGTCTCCTTTCTGCTATGGATGGAGGTGACTGACCTGTCTCCTTTCTGCTATGGATGGAGGTGACTGACCTGTCTCCTTTCTGTTATGGATGGAAGTGACTGACCTGTCTCCTTTCTGCTATGGATGGAGGTGACTGACCTGTCTCCTTTCTGCTATGGATGGAGGTGACTGACATGTCTCCTTTCTGCTATGGATGGAGGTCACTGACCTGTCTCCTCTCTGCTATGGATGGAGGTCACTGACCTGTCTCCTTTCTGCTATGGATGGAGGTGACTGACCTGTCTCCTTTCTGCTATGGATGGAGGTGACTGACCTGTCTCCTTTCTGCTATGGATGGAGGTTACTGACCTGTCTCCTTTCTGCTATGGATGGAGGTGGAGGTGATTGACCTGTCTCCTTTCTGCTATGGATGGAGGTGGAGATGACTGACCTGTCTCCTTTCTGCTATGGATGGAGGTCACTGACCTGTCTCCTTTCTGCTATGGATGGAGGTGGAGATGACTGACCTGTCTCCTTTCTGCTATGGATGGAGGTCACTGACCTGTCTCCTTTCTGCTATGGATGGAGGTGACTGACCTGTCTCCTTTCTGCTATGGATGGAGGTCACTGACCTGTCTCCTTTCTGCTATGGATGGAGGTGACTGACCTGTCTCCTTTCTGCTATGGATGGAGGTGACTGACCTGTCTCCTTTCTGCTATGGATGGAGGTTACTGACCTGTCTCCTTTCTGCTATGGATGGAGGTGGAGGTGACTGACCTGTCTCCTTTCTGCTATGGATGGAGGTGGAGATGACTGACCTGTCTCCTTTCTGCTATGGATGGAGGTCACTGACCTGTCTCCTTTCTGCTATGGATGGAGGTGGAGATGACTGACCTGTCTCCTTTCTGCTATGGATGGAGGTCACTGACCTGTCTCCTTTCTGCTATGGATGGAGGTGACTGACCTGTCTCCTTTCTGCTATGGATGGAGGTGACTGACCTGTCTCCTTTCTGCTATGGATGGAGGTGACTGACCTGTCTCCTTTCTGCTATGGATGGAGGTGACTGACCTGTCTCCTTTCTGCTATGGATGGAGGTCACCGACCTGTCTCCTTTCTGTTATGGACGGAGGTGACTGACCTGTCTCCTTTCTGCTATGGATGGAGGTGACTGACCTGTCTCCTTTCTGCTATGGATGGAGGTGACTGACCTGTCTCCTTTCTGTTATGGATGGAAGTGACTGACCTCTCTCCTTTCTGCTATGGATGGAGGTGACTGACCTGTCTCCTTTCTGCTATGGATGGAGGTGACTGACATGTCTCCTTTCTGCTATGGATGGAGGTCACTGACCTTTCTCCTTTCTGCTATGGATGGAGGTGACTGACCTGTCTCCTCTCTGCTATGGATGGAGGTCACTGACCTTTCTCCTTTCTGCTATGGATGGAGGTGACTGACCTGTCTCCTTTCTGTTATGGATGGAAGTGACTGACCTCTCTCCTTTCTGCTATGGATGGAGGTGACTGACCTGTCTCCTTTCTGCTATGGATGGAGGTGACTGACATGTCTCCTTTCTGCTATGGATGGAGGTCACTGACCTTTCTCCTTTCTGCTATGGATGGAGGTGACTGACCTGTCTCCTCTCTGCTATGGATGGAGGTCACTGACCTGTCTCCTCTCTGCTATGGATGGAGGTCACTGACCTTTCTCCTTTCTGCTATGGATGGAGGTGACTGACCTGTCTCCTTTCTGCTATGGATGGAGGTTACTGACCTGTCTCCTTTCTGCTAGGGATGGAGGTTACTGACCTGTCTCCTTTCTGCTATTGATGGAGGTGGAGGTGACTGACCTGTCTCCTTTCTGCTATGGATGGAGGTGGAGATGACTGACCTGTCTCCTTTCTGCTATGGATGGAGGTCACTGACCTGTCTCCTTTCTGCTATGGATGGAGGTGACTGACCTGTCTCCTTTCTGCTATGGATGGAGGTGACTGACCTGTCTCCTTTCTGCTATGGATGGAGGTCACTGACCTGTCTCCTTTCTGCTATGGATGGAGGTGACTGACCTGTCTCCTTTCTGCTATGGATGGAGGTGACTGACCTGTCTCCTTTCTGCTATGGATGGAGGTGACTGACATGTCTCCTTTCTGCTATGGATGGAGGTCACTGACCTTTCTCCTTTCTGCTATGGATGGAGGTGACTGACCTGTCTCCTCTCTGCTATGGATGGAGGTCACTGACCTGTCTCCTCTCTGCTATGGATGGAGGTCACTGACCTTTCTCCTTTCTGCTATGGATGGAGGTGACTGACCTGTCTCCTTTCTGCTATGGATGGAGGTTACTGACCTGTCTCCTTTCTGCTATGGATGGAGGTTACTGACCTGTCTCCTTTCTGCTATGGATGGAGGTGGAGGTGACTGACCTGTCTCCTTTCTGCTATGGATGGAGGTGGAGATGACTGACCTGTCTCCTTTCTGCTATGGATGGAGGTCACTGACCTGTCTCCTTTCTGCTATGGATGGAGGTGACTGACCTGTCTCCTTTCTGCTATGGATGGAGGTGACTGACCTGTCTCCTTTCTGCTATGGATGGAGGTCACTGACCTGTCTCCTTTCTGCTATGGATGGAGGTGACTGACCTGTCTCCTTTCTGCTATGGATGGAGGTGGAGGTTACTGACCTGTCTCCTTTCTGCTATGGATGGAGGTGACTGACCTGTCTCCTTTCTGCTATGGATGGAGGTGACTGACCTGTCTCCTTTCTGCTATGGATGGAGGTGACTGACCTGTCTCCTTTCTGCTATGGATGGAGGTTACTGACCTGACTCCTTTCTGCTATGGATGGAGGTTACTGACCTGTCTCCTTTCTGCTATGGATGGAGGTTCCTGACCTGTCTCCTTTCTGCTATGGATGGAGGTCACTGACCTGTCTCCTTTCTGCTATGGATGGAGGTGGAGGTGACTGACCTGTCTCCTTTCTGCTATGGATGGAGGTTACTGACCTGTCTCCTTTCTGCTATGGATGGAGGTGACTGACCTGTCTCCTTTCTGCTATGGATGGAAGTGGAGGTCACTGACCTGTCTCCTTTCTGCTATGGATGGAGGTGGAGGTGACTGACCTGTCTCCTTTCTGCTATGGATGGAGGTGACTGACCTGTCTCCTTTCTGCTATGGATGGAGGTTACTGACCTGTCTCCTTTCTGCTATGGATGGAGGTGACTGACCTGTCTCCTTTCTGCTATGGATGGAGGTTACTGACCTGTCTCCTTTCTGCTATGGATGGAAGTGGAGGTCACTGACCTGTCTCCTTTCTGCTATGGATGGAGGTGACTGACCTGTCTCCTTTCTGCTATGGATGGAGGTCACTGACCTGTCTCCTTTCTGCTATGAATGGAGGTGACTGACCTGTCTCCTTTCTGTTATGGATGGAGGTGACTGACCTGTCTCCTTTCTGCTATGGATGGAGGTCACTGACCTGTTTCCTCTCTGCTATGGATGGAGGTGGAGGTCACTGACCTGTCTCCTTTCTGCTATGGATGGAGGTGACTGACCTGTCTCCTTTCTGCTATGGATGGAGGTCACTGACCTGTCTCCTTTCTGCTATGGATGGAGGTTACTGACCTGTCTCCTTTCTGCTATGGATGGAGGTGACTGACCTGTCTCCTTTCTGCTATGGATGGAGGTGGAGATGACTGACCTGTCTCCTTTCTGCTATGGATGGAGGTGACTGACCTGTCTCCTTTCTGCTATGGATGGAGGTGACTGACCTGTCTCCTTTCTGCTATGGATGGAGGTGACTGACCTGTCTCCTTTCTGCTATGGATGGAGGTCACTGACCTGTCTCCTTTCTGCTATGGATGGAGGTGACTGACCTGTCTCCTTTCTGCTATGGATGGAGGTGGAGGTTACTGACCTGTCTCCTTTCTGCTATGGATGGAGGTGACTGACCTGTCTCCTTTCTGCTATGGATGGAGGTGACTGACCTGTCTCCTTTCTGCTATGGATGGAGGTGACTGACCTGTCTCCTTTCTGCTATGGATGGAGGTTACTGACCTGACTCCTTTCTGCTATGGATGGAGGTCACTGACCTGTCTCCTTTCTGCTATGGATGGAGGTTCCTGACCTGTCTCCTTTCTGCTATGGATGGAGGTCACTGACCTGTCTCCTTTCTGCTATGGATGGAGGTGGAGGTGACTGGCCTGTCTCCTTTCTGCTATGGATGGAGGTTACTGACCTGTCTCCTTTCTGCTATGGATGGAGGTGACTGACCTGTCTCCTTTCTGCTATGGATGGAAGTGGAGGTCACTGACCTGTCTCCTTTCTGCTATGGATGGAGGTCACTGACCTGTCTCCTTTCTGCTATGGATGGAGGTGACTGACCTGTCTCCTTTCTGCTATGGATGGAGGTGACTGACCTGTCTCCTTTCTGCTATGGATGGAGGTCACTGACCTGTCTCCTTTCTGCTATGGATGGAGGTGACTGACCTGTCTCCTTTCTGCTATGGATGGAGGTGGAGGTTACTGACCTGTCTCCTTTCTGCTATGAATGGAGGTGACTGACCTGTCTCCTTTCTGCTATGGATGGAGGTGACTGACCTGTCTCCTTTCTGCTATGGATGGAGGTTCCTGACCTGTCTCCTTTCTGCTATGGATGGAGGTCACTGACCTGTCTCCTTTCTGCTATGGATGGAGGTGACTGACCTGTCTCCTTTCTGCTATGGATGGAAGTGGAGGTCACTGACCTGTCTCCTTTCTGCTATGGATGGAGGTCACTGACCTGTCTCCTTTCTGCTATGGATGGAGGTGACTGACCTGTCTCCTTTCTGCTATGGATGGAGGTGACTGACCTGTCTCCTTTCTGCTATGGATGGAGGTCACTGACCTGTCTCCTTTCTGCTATGGATGGAGGTGACTGACCTTTCTCCTTTCTGCTATGGATGGAGGTGGAGGTTACTGACCTGTCTCCTTTCTGCTATGGATGGAGGTGGAGGTGACTGACCTGTCTCCTTTCTGCTATGGATGGAGGTGGAGATGACTGACCTGTCTCCTTTCTGCTATGGATGGAGGTCACTGACCTGTCTCCTTTCTGCTATGGATGGAGGTGACTGACCTGTCTCCTTTCTGCTATGGATGGAGGTGACTGACCTGTCTCCTTTCTGCTATGGATGGAGGTCACTGACCTGTCTCCTTTCTGCTATGGATGGAGGTGACTGACCTGTCTCCTTTCTGCTATGGATGGAGGTGGAGGTTACTGACCTGTCTCCTTTCTGCTATGGATGGAGGTGACTGACCTGTCTCCTTTCTGCTATGGATGGAGGTGACTGACCTGTCTCCTTTCTGCTATGGATGGAGGTGACTGACCTGTCTCCTTTCTGCTATGGATGGAGGTTACTGACCTGACTCCTTTCTGCTATGGATGGAGGTCACTGACCTGTCTCCTTTCTGCTATGGATGGAGGTTCCTGACCTGTCTCCTTTCTGCTATGGATGGAGGTCACTGACCTGTCTCCTTTCTGCTATGGATGGAGGTGGAGGTGACTGACCTGTCTCCTTTCTGCTATGGATGGAGGTTACTGACCTGTCTCCTTTCTGCTATGGATGGAGGTGACTGACCTGTCTCCTTTCTGCTATGGATGGAAGTGGAGGTCACTGACCTGTCTCCTTTCTGCTATGGATGGAGGTGGAGGTGACTGACCTGTCTCCTTTCTGCTATGGATGGAGGTGACTGACCTGTCTCCTTTCTGCTATGGATGGAGGTTACTGACCTGTCTCCTTTCTGCTATGGATGGAGGTGACTGACCTGTCTCCTTTCTGCTATGGATGGAGGTGACTGACCTGTCTCCTTTCTGCTATGGATGGAAGTGGAGGTCACTGACCTGTCTCCTTTCTGCTATGGATGGAGGTGACTGACCTGTCTCCTTTCTGCTATGGATGGAGGTCACTGACCTGTCTCCTTTCTGCTATGAATGGAGGTGACTGACCTGTCTCCTTTCTGTTATGGATGGAGGTGACTGACCTGTCTCCTTTCTGCTATGGATGGAGGTCACTGACCTGTTTCCTCTCTGCTATGGATGGAGGTGGAGGTCACTGACCTGTCTCCTTTCTGCTATGGATGGAGGTGACTGACCTGTCTCCTTTCTGCTATGGATGGAGGTCACTGACCTGTCTCCTTTCTGCTATGGATGGAGGTTACTGACCTGTCTCCTTTCTGCTATGGATGGAGGTGACTGACCTGTCTCCTTTCTGCTATGGATGGAGGTGGAGATGACTGACCTGTCTCCTTTCTGCTATGGATGGAGGTCACTGACCTGTCTCCTTTCTGCTATGGATGGAGGTGACTGACCTGTCTCCTTTCTGCTATGGATGGAGGTGACTGACCTGTCTCCTTTCTGCTATGGATGGAGGTCACTGACCTGTCTCCTTTCTGCTATGGATGGAGGTGACTGACCTGTCTCCTTTCTGCTATGGATGGAGGTGGAGGTTACTGACCTGTCTCCTTTCTGCTATGGATGGAGGTGACTGACCTGTCTCCTTTCTGCTATGGATGGAGGTGACTGACCTGTCTCCTTTCTGCTATGGATGGAGGTGACTGACCTGTCTCCTTTCTGCTATGGATGGAGGTTACTGACCTGACTCCTTTCTGCTATGGATGGAGGTCACTGACCTGTCTCCTTTCTGCTATGGATGGAGGTTCCTGACCTGTCTCCTTTCTGCTATGGATGGAGGTCACTGACCTGTCTCCTTTCTGCTATGGATGGAGGTGGAGGTGACTGACCTGTCTCCCTTTCTGCTATGGATGGAGGTTACTGACCTGTCTCCTTTCTGCTATGGATGGAGGTGACTGACCTGTCTCCTTTCTGCTATGGATGGAAGTGGAGGTCACTGACCTGTCTCCTTTCTGCTATGGATGGAGGTCACTGACCTGTCTCCTTTCTGCTATTGATGGAGGTGACTGACCTGTCTCCTTTCTGCTATGGATGGAGGTGACTGACCTGTCTCCTTTCTGCTATGGATGGAGGTCACTGACCTGTCTCCTTTCTGCTATGGATGGAGGTGACTGACCTGTCTCCTTTCTGCTATGGATGGAGGTGGAGGTGACTGACCTGTCTCCTTTCTGCTATGAATGGAGGTGACTGACCTGTCTCCTTTCTGTTATGGATGGAGGTGACTGACCTGTCTCCTTTCTGCTATGGATGGAGGTCACTGACCTGTTTCCTCTCTGCTATGGATGGAGGTGGAGGTCACTGACCTGTCTCCTTTCTGCTATGGATGGAGGTGACTGACCTGTCTCCTTTCTGCTATGGATGGAGGTGACTGACCTGTCTCCTTTCTGCTATGGATGGAGGTGACTGACCTGTCTCCTTTCTGCTATGGATGGAGGTTACTGACCTGACTCCTTTCTGCTATGGATGGAGGTCACTGACCTGTCTCCTTTCTGCTATGGATGGAGGTGGAGATGACTGACCTGTCTCCTTTCTGCTATGGATGGAGGTCACTGACCTGTCTCCTTTCTGCTATGGATGGAGGTGACTGACCTGTCTCCTTTCTGCTATGGATGGAGGTGACTGACCTGTCTCCTTTCTGCTATGGATGGAGGTCACTGACCTGTCTCCTTTCTGCTATGGATGGAGGTGACTGACCTGTCTCCTTTCTGCTATGGATGGAGGTGGAGGTTACTGACCTGTCTCCTTTCTGCTATGGATGGAGGTGACTGACCTGTCTCCTTTCTGCTATGGATGGAGGTGACTGACCTGTCTCCTTTCTGCTATGGATGGAGGTGACTGACCTGTCTCCTTTCTGCTATGGATGGAGGTTACTGACCTGACTCCTTTCTGCTATGGATGGAGGTCACTGACCTGTCTCCTTTCTGCTATGGATGGAGGTTCCTGACCTGTCTCCTTTCTGCTATGGATGGAGGTCACTGACCTGTCTCCTTTCTGCTATGGATGGAGGTGGAGGTGACTGACCTGTCTCCTTTCTGCTATGGATGGAGGTTACTGACCTGTCTCCTTTCTGCTATGGATGGGGGTGACTGACCTGTCTCCTTTCTGCTATGGATGGAAGTGGAGGTCACTGACCTGTCTCCTTTCTGCTATGGATGGAGGTCACTGACCTGTCTCCTTTCTGCTATTGATGGAGGTGACTGACCTGTCTCCTTTCTGCTATGGATGGAGGTGACTGACCTGTCTCCTTTCTGCTATGGATGGAGGTCACTGACCTGTCTCCTTTCTGCTATGGATGGAGGTGACTGACCTGTCTCCTTTCTGCTATGGATGGAGGTGGAGGTGACTGACCTGTCTCCTTTCTGCTATGAATGGAGGTGACTGACCTGTCTCCTTTCTGTTATGGATGGAGGTGACTGACCTGTCTCCTTTCTGCTATGGATGGAGGTCACTGACCTGTTTCCTCTCTGCTATGGATGGAGGTGGAGGTCACTGACCTGTCTCCTTTCTGCTATGGATGGAGGTGACTGACCTGTCTCCTTTCTGCTATGGATGGAGGTCACTGACCTGTCTCCTTTCTGCTATGGATGGAGGTTACTGACCTGTCTCCTTTCTGCTATGGATGGAGGTGACTGACCTGTCTCCTTTCTGCTATGGATGGAGGTGGAGATGACTGACCTGTCTCCTTTCTGCTATGGATGGAGGTCACTGACCTGTCTCCTTTCTGCTATGGATGGAGGTGACTGACCTGTCTCCTTTCTGCTATGGATGGAGGTGACTGACCTGTCTCCTTTCTGCTATGGATGGAGGTCACTGACCTGTCTCCTTTCTGCTATGGATGGAGGTGACTGACCTGTCTCCTTTCTGCTATGGATGGAGGTGGAGGTTACTGACCTGTCTCCTTTCTGCTATGGATGGAGGTGACTGACCTGTCTCCTTTCTGCTATGGATGGAGGTGACTGACCTGTCTCCTTTCTGCTATGGATGGAGGTGACTGACCTGTCTCCTTTCTGCTATGGATGGAGGTCACTGACCTGTCTCCTTTCTGCTATGGATGGAGGTTCCTGACCTGTCTCCTTTCTGCTATGGATGGAGGTCACTGACCTGTCTCCTTTCTGCTATGGATGGAGGTGGAGGTGACTGACCTGTCTCCTTTCTGCTATGGATGGAGGTTACTGACCTGTCTCCTTTCTGCTATGGATGGAGGTGACTGACCTGTCTCCTTTCTGCTATGGATGGAAGTGGAGGTCACTGACCTGTCTCCTTTCTGCTATGGATGGAGGTGGAGGTGACTGACCTGTCTCCTTTCTGCTATGGATGGAGGTGACTGACCTGTCTCCTTTCTGCTATGGATGGAGGTTACTGACCTGTCTCCTTTCTGCTATGGATGGAGGTGACTGACCTGTCTCCTTTCTGCTATGGATGGAGGTTACTGACCTGTCTCCTTTCTGCTATGGATGGAAGTGGAGGTCACTGACCTGTCTCCTTTCTGCTATGGATGGAGGTGACTGACCTGTCTCCTTTCTGCTATGGATGGAGGTCACTGACCTGTCTCCTTTCTGCTATGAATGGAAGTGACTGACCTGTCTCCTTTCTGTTATGGATGGAGGTGACTGACCTGTCTCCTTTCTGCTATGGATGGAGGTCACTGACCTGTTTCCTCTCTGCTATGGATGGAGGTGGAGGTCACTGACCTGTCTCCTTTCTGCTATGGATGGAGGTGACTGACCTGTCTCCTTTCTGCTATGGATGGAGGTCACTGACCTGTCTCCTTTCTGCTATGGATGGAGGTTACTGACCTGTCTCCTTTCTGCTATGGATGGAGGTGACTGACCTGTCTCCTTTCTGCTATGGATGGAGGTCACTGACCTGTCTCCTTTCTGCTATGGATGGAGGTCACTGACCTGTCTCCTTTCTGCTATGGATGGAGGTGACTGACCTGTCTCCTTTCTGCTATGGATGGAGGTGACTGACCTGTCTCCTTTCTGCTATGGATGGAGGTGACTGACCTGTCTCTTTTCTGCTATGGATGGAGGTCACTGACCTGTTTCCTTTCTGCTATGGATGGACGTCACTGACCTGTCTCCTTTCTGCTATGGATGGAGGTGACTGACCTGTCTCCTTTCTGCTATGGATGGAGGTGACTGACCTGTCTCCTTTCTGCTATGGATGGAGGTCACTGACCTGTCTCCTTTCTGCTATGGATGGAGGTCACTGACCTGTCTCCTTTCTGCTATGGATGGAGGTTACTGACCTGTCTCCTTTCTGCTATGGATGGAGGTCACTGACCTGTCTCCTTTCTGCTATGGATGGAGGTGGAGGTCACTGACCTGTCTCCTTTCTGCTATGGATGGAGGTGACTGACCTGTCTCCTTTCTGCTATGGATGGAGGTGACTGACCTGTCTCTTTTCTGCTATGGATGGAGGTCACTGACCTGTCTCCTTTCTGCTATGGATGGAGGTGACTGACCTGTCTCCTTTCTGCTATGGTTGGAGGTCACTGACCTGTCTCCTTTCTGCTATGGATGGAGGTGGAGGTGACTGACCTGTCTCCTTTCTGCTATGGATGGAGGTGGAGGTGACTGACCTGTCTCCTTTCTGCTATGGATGGAGGTTACTGACCTGTCTCCTTTCTGCTATGGATGGAGGTGGAGATGACTGACCTGTCTCCTTTCTGCTATGGATGGAGGTGACTGACCTGTCTCCTTTCTGTTATGGATGGAGGTCACTGACCTGTCTCCTTTCTGCTATGGATGGAGGTGACTGACCTGTCTCCTTTCTGCTATGGATGGAGGTGACTGACCTGTCTCCTTTCTGCTATGGATGGAGGTGACTGACCTGTCTCCTTTCTGCTATGGATGGAGGTCACTGACCTGTCTCCTTTCTGTTATGGACGGAGGTGACTGACCTGTCTCCTTTCTGCTATGGATGGAGGTGACTGACCTGTCTCCTTTCTGCTATGGATGGAGGTGACTGACCTGTCTCCTTTCTGTTATGGATGGAAGTGACTGACCTGTCTCCTTTCTGCTATGGATGGAGGTGACTGACCTGTCTAACTTTTGCTATGGATGGAGGTGACTGACATGTCTCCTTTCTGCTATGGATGGAGGTCACTGACCTGTCTCCTCTCTGCTATGGATGGAGGTCACTGACCTGTCTCCTTTCTGCTATGGATGGAGGTGACTGACCTGTCTCCTTTCTGCTATGGATGGAGGTTACTGACCTGTCTCCTTTCTGCTATGGATGGAGGTTACTGACCTGTCTCCTTTCTGCTATGGATGGAGGTGGAGGTGACTGACCTGTCTCCTTTCTGCTATGGATGGAGGTGGAGATGACTGACCTGTCTCCTTTCTGCTATGGATGGAGGTCACTGACCTGTCTCCTTTCTGCTATGAATGGAGGTGACTGACCTGTCTCCTTTCTGCTATGGATGGAGGTGACTGACCTGTCTCCTTTCTGCTATGGATGGAGGTCACTGACCTGTCTCCTTTCTGCTATGGATGGAGGTCACTGACCTGTCTCCTTTCTGCTATGGATGGAGGTGACTGACCTGTCTCCTTTCTGCTATGGATGGAGGTGACTGACATGTCTCCTTTCTGCTATGGATGGAGGTGACTGACCTGTCTCCTTTCTGCTATGGATGGAGGTGACTGACCTGTCTCCTTTCTGCTATGGATGGAGGTCACTGACCTGTCTCCTTTCTGCTATGGATGGAGGTCACTGACCTGTCTCCTTTCTGCTATGGATGGAGGTGACTGACCTGTCTCCTTTCTGCTATGGATGGAGGTGACTGACCTGTCTCCTTTCTGCTATGGATGGAGGTGACTGACCTGTCTCCTTTCTGCTATGGATGGAGGTCACTGACCTGTCTCCTTTCTGCTATGGATGGAGGTGACTGACCTGTCTCCTTTCTGCTATGGATGGAGGTGGAGGTTACTGACCTGTCTCCTTTCTGCTATGGATGGAGGTGACTGACCTGTCTCCTTTCTGCTATGGATGGAGGTCACTGACCTGTCTCCTTTCTGCTATGGATGGAGGTGACTGACCTGTCTCCTTTCTGCTATGGATGGAGGTTACTGACCTGTCTCCTTTCTGCTATGGATGGAGGTCACTGACCTGTCTCCTTTCTGCTATGGATGGAGGTCACTGACCTGTCTCCTTTCTGCTATGGATGGAGGTCACTGACCTGTATCCTTTCTGCTATGGATGGAGGTCACTGACCTGTCTCCTTTCTGTTATGGATGGAGGTTACTGACCTGTCTCCTTTCTGCTATGGATGGAGGTCACTGACCTGTCTCCTTTCTGCTATGGATGGAGGTGGAGGTGACTGACCTGTCTCCTTTCTGCTATGGATGGAGGTCACTGACCTGTCTCCTTTCTGCTATGGATGGAGGTTACTGACCTGTCTCCTTTCTGCTATGGATGGAGGTGACTGACCTGTCTCCTTTCTGCTATGGATGGAAGTGGAGGTCACTGACCTGTCTCCTTTCTGCTATGGATGGAGGTCACTGACCTGTCTCCTTTCTGTTATGGACGGAGGTGACTGACCTGTCTCCTTTCTGCTATGGATGGAGGTGACTGACCTGTCTCCTTTCTGCTATGGATGGAGGTGACTGACCTGTCTCCTTTCTGTTATGGATGGAAGTGACTGACCTGTCTCCTTTCTGCTATGGATGGAGGTGACTGACCTGTCTCCTTTCTGCTATGGATGGAGGTGACTGACATGTCTCCTTTCTGCTATGGATGGAGGTCACTGACCTGTCTCCTCTCTGCTATGGATGGAGGTCACTGACCTGTCTCCTTTCTGCTATGGATGGAGGTGACTGACCTGTCTCCTTTCTGCTATGGATGGAGGTTACTGACCTGTCTCCTTTCTGCTATGGATGGAGGTTACTGACCTGTCTCCTTTCTGCTATGGATGGAGGTGGAGGTGACTGACCTGTCTCCTTTCTGCTATGGATGGAGGTGGAGATGACTGACCTGTCTCCTTTCTGCTATGGATGGAGGTGACTGACCTGTCTCCTTTCTGCTATGGATGGAGGTGACTGACCTGTCTCCTTTCTGTTATGGATGGAAGTGACTGACCTGTCTCCTTTCTGCTATGGATGGAGGTGACTGACCTGTCTAACTTTTGCTATGGATGGAGGTGACTGACATGTCTCCTTTCTGCTATGGATGGAGGTCACTGACCTGTCTCCTCTCTGCTATGGATGGAGGTCACTGACCTGTCTCCTTTCTGCTATGGATGGAGGTGACTGACCTGTCTCCTTTCTGCTATGGATGGAGGTTACTGACCTGTCTCCTTTCTGCTATGGATGGAGGTTACTGACCTGTCTCCTTTCTGCTATGGATGGAGGTGGAGGTGACTGACCTGGCTCCTTTCTGCTATGGATGGAGGTGGAGATGACTGACCTGTCTCCTTTCTGCTATGGATGGAGGTCACTGACCTGTCTCCTTTCTGCTATGGATGGAGGTGACTGACCTGTCTCCTTTCTGCTATGGATGGAGGTGACTGACCTGTCTCCTTTCTGCTATGGATGGAGGTCACTGACCTGTCTCCTTTCTGCTATGGATGGAGGTCACTGACCTGTCTCCTTTCTGCTATGGATGGAGGTGACTGACCTGTCTCCTTTCTGCTATGGATGGAGGTGACTGACATGTCTCCTTTCTGCTATGGATGGAGGTGACTGACCTGTCTCCTTTCTGCTATGGATGGAGGTGACTGACCTGTCTCCTTTCTGCTATGGATGGAGGTCACTGACCTGTCTCCTTTCTGCTATGGATGGAGGTCACTGACCTGTCTCCTTTCTGCTATGGATGGAGGTGACTGACCTGTCTCCTTTCTGCTATGGATGGAGGTGACTGACCTGTCTCCTTTCTGCTATGGATGGAGGTGACTGACCTGTCTCCTTTCTGCTATGGATGGAGGTCACTGACCTGTCTCCTTTCTGCTATGGATGGAGGTGACTGACCTGTCTCCTTTCTGCTATGGATGGAGGTGGAGGTTACTGACCTGTCTCCTTTCTGCTATGGATGGAGGTGACTGACCTGTCTCCTTTCTGCTATGGATGGAGGTCACTGACCTGTCTCCTTTCTGCTATGGATGGAGGTGACTGACCTGTCTCCTTTCTGCTATGGATGGAGGTTACTGACCTGTCTCCTTTCTGCTATGGATGGAGGTCACTGACCTGTCTCCTTTCTGCTATGGATGGAGGTCACTGACCTGTCTCCTTTCTGCTATGGATGGAGGTCACTGACCTGTATCCTTTCTGCTATGGATGGAGGTCACTGACCTGTCTCCTTTCTGTTATGGATGGAGGTTACTGACCTGTCTCCTTTCTGCTATGGATGGAGGTCACTGACCTGTCTCCTTTCTGCTATGGATGGAGGTGGAGGTGACTGACCTGTCTCCTTTCTGCTATGGATGGAGGTCACTGACCTGTCTCCTTTCTGCTATGGATGGAGGTTACTGACCTGTCTCCTTTCTGCTATGGATGGAGGTGACTGACCTGTCTCCTTTCTGCTATGGATGGAAGTGGAGGTCACTGACCTGTCTCCTTTCTGCTATGGATGGAGGTCACTGACCTGTCTCCTTTCTGTTATGGACGGAGGTGACTGACCTGTCTCCTTTCTGCTATGGATGGAGGTGACTGACCTGTCTCCTTTCTGCTATGGATGGAGGTGACTGACCTGTCTCCTTTCTGTTATGGATGGAAGTGACTGACCTGTCTCCTTTCTGCTATGGATGGAGGTGACTGACCTGTCTCCTTTCTGCTATGGATGGAGGTGACTGACATGTCTCCTTTCTGCTATGGATGGAGGTCACTGACCTGTCTCCTCTCTGCTATGGATGGAGGTCACTGACCTGTCTCCTTTCTGCTATGGATGGAGGTGACTGACCTGTCTCCTTTCTGCTATGGATGGAGGTTACTGACCTGTCTCCTTTCTGCTATGGATGGAGGTTACTGACCTGTCTCCTTTCTGCTATGGATGGAGGTGGAGGTGACTGACCTGTCTCCTTTCTGCTATGGATGGAGGTGGAGATGACTGACCTGGCTCCTTTCTGCTATGGATGGAGGTCACTGACCTGTCTCCTTTCTGCTATGGATGGAGGTGGAGATGACTGACCTGTCTCCTTTCTGCTATGGATGGAGGTCACTGACCAGTCTCCTTTCTGCTATGGATGGAGGTGACTGACCTGTCTCCTTTCTGCTATGGATGGAGGTCACTGACCTGTCTCCTTTCTGCTATGGATGGAGGTGACTGACCTGTCTCCTTTCTGCTATGGATGGAGGTGACTGACCTGTCTCCTTTCTGCTATGGATGGAGGTGACTGACCTGTCTCCTTTCTGCTATGGATGGAGGTGACTGACCTGTCTCCTTTCTGCTATGGATGGAGGTCACTGACCTGTCTCCTTTCTGCTATGGATGGAGGTCACTGACCTGTCTCCTTTCTGCTATGGATGGAGGTGACTGACCTGTCTCCTTTCTGCTATGGATGGAGGTGACTGACCTGTCTCCTTTCTGCTATGGATGGAGGTGACTGACCTGTCTCCTTTCTGCTATGGATGGAGGTCACTGACCTGTCTCCTTTCTGCTATGGATGGAGGTGACTGACCTGTCTCCTTTCTGCTATGGATGGAGGTGGAGGTTACTGACCTGTCTCCTTTCTGCTATGGATGGAGGTGACTGACCTGTCTCCTTTCTGCTATGGATGGAGGTCACTGACCTGTCTCCTTTCTGCTATGGATGGAGGTGACTGACCTGTCTCCTTTCTGCTATGGATGGAGGTTACTGACCTGTCTCCTTTCTGCTATGGATGGAGGTCACTGACCTGTCTCCTTTCTGCTATGGATGGAGGTCACTGACCTGTCTCCTTTCTGCTATGGATGGAGGTCACTGACCTGTATCCTTTCTGCTATGGATGGAGGTCACTGACCTGTCTCCTTTCTGTTATGGATGGAGGTTACTGACCTGTCTCCTTTCTGCTATGGATGGAGGTCACTGACCTGTCTCCTTTCTGCTATGGATGGAGGTGGAGGTGACTGACCTGGCTCCTTTCTGCTATGGATGGAGGTTACTGACCTGTCTCCTTTCTGCTATGGATGGAGGTGACTGACCTGTCTCCTTTCTGCTATGGATGGAGGTGGAGGTGACTGACCTGTCTCCTTTCTGCTATGGATGGAGGTTACTGACCTGTCTCCTTTCTGCTATGGATGGAGGTGACTGACTTGTCTCCTTTCTGCTATGGATGGAGGTTACTGACCTGTCTCCTTTCTGCTATGGATGGAGGTGACTGACCTGTCTCCTTTCTGCTATGGATGGAGGTTACTGACCTGTCTCCTTTCTGCTATGGATGGAAGTGGAGGTCACTGACCTGTCTCCTTTCTGCTATGGATGGAGGTGACTGACCTGTCTCCTTTCTGCTATGGATGGAGGTCACTGACCTGTCTCCTTTCTGCTATGAATGGAGGTGACTGACCTGTCTCCTTTCTGTTATGGATGGAGGTGACTGACCTGTCTCCTTTCTGCTATGGATGGAGGTCACTGACCTGTTTCCTCTCTGCTATGGATGGAGGTGGAGGTCACTGACCTGTCTCCTTTCTGCTATGGATGGAGGTGACTGACCTGTCTCCTTTCTGCTATGGATGGAGGTCACTGACCTGTCTCCTTTCTGCTATGGATAGAGGTTACTGACCTGTCACCTTTCTGCTATGAATGGAGGTGACTGACCTGTCTCCTTTCTGCTATGGATGGAGGTCACTGACCTGTCTCCTTTCTGCTATGGATGGAGGTCACTGACCTGTCTCCTTTCTGCTATGGATGGAGGTGACTGACCTGTCTCCTTTCTGCTATGGATGGTGGTGACTGACCTGTCTCCTTTCTGCTATGGATGGAGGTGACTGACCTGTCTCCTTTCTGCTATGGATGGAGGACACTGACCTGTTTCCTTTCTGCTATGGATGGAAGTCACTGACCTGTCTCCTTTCTGCTATGGATGGAGGTGACTGACCTGTCTCCTTTCTGCTATGGATGGAGGTGACTGACCTGTCTCCTTTCTGCTATGGATGGAGGTCACTGACCTGTCTCCTTTCTGCTATGGATGGAGGTCACTGACCTGTCTCCTTTCTGCTATGGATGGAGGTTACTGACCTGTCTCCTTTCTGCTATGGATGGAGGTCACTGACCTGTCTCCTTTCTGCTATGGATGGAGCTGGAGGTCACTGACCTGTCTCCTTTCTGCTATGGATGGAGGTGACTGACCTGTCTCCTTTCTGCTATGGATGGAGGTGACTGACCTGTCTCTTTTCTGCTTTGGATGGAGGTGACTGACCTGTGTCCTTTCTGCTATGGATGGAGGTCACTGACCTGTCTCCTCTCTGCTATGGATGGAGGTCACTGACCTGTCTCCTTTCTGCTATGGATGGAGGTCACTGACCTGTCTCCTTTCTGCTATGGATGGAGGTGACTGACCTGTCTCCTTTCTGCTATGGATGGAGGTGACTGACCTGTCTCCTTTCTGCTATGGATGGAGGTGACTGACTTGTCTCCTTTCTGCTATGGATGGAGGTCACTGACCTGACTCCTTTCTGCTATGGATGGAGGTGAATGACCTGTCTCCTTTCTGCTATGGATGGAGGTCACTGACCTGTCTCCTTTCTGCTATGGATGGAGGTGACTGACCTGTCTCCTTTCTGCTATGGTTGGAGGTCACTGACCTGTCTCCTTTCTGCTATGAATGGAGGTGGAGGTGACTGACCTGTCTCCTTTCTGCTATGGATGGAGGTGGAGGTGACTGACCTGTCTCCTTTCTGCTATGGATGGAGGTTACTGACCTGTCTCCTTTCTGCTATGGATGGAGGTGGAGATGACTGACCTGTCTCCTTTCTGCTATGGATGGAGGTGACTGACCTGTCTCCTTTCTGCTATGGATGGAGGTGGAGGTGACTGACCTGTCTCCTTTCTGCTATGGATGGAGGTTACTGACCTGTCTCCTTTCTGCTATGGATGGAGGTGGAGATGACTGACCTGTCTCCTTTCTGCTATGGATGGAGGTTACTGACCTGTCTCCTTTCTGCTATGGATGGAGGTGGAGCTGACTGACCTGTCTCCTTTTTGCTATGGTTGGAGGTGACTGACCTGTCTCCTTTCTGCTATGGATGGAGGTCACTGACCTGTCTCCTTTCTGCTGTGGATGGAGGTGACTGACCTGTCTCCTTTCTGCTATGGATGGAGGTGACTGACCTGTCTCCTTTCTGCTATGGATGGAGGTGACTGACCTGTCTCCTTTCTGCTATGGATGGAGGTCACTGACCTGTCTCCTTTCTGCTGTGGATGGAGGTTACTGACCTGTCTCCTTTCTGCTGTGGATGGAGGTGACTGACCTGTCTCCTTTCTGCTATGGATGGAGGTCACTGGCCTGTCTCCTTTCTGCTATGGATGGAGGTCACTGACCTGTCTCCTTTCTGCTATGGATGGAGGTCACTGACCTGTCTCCTTTCTGCTATGGTTGGAGGTCACTGACCTGTCTCCTTTCTGCTATGGATGGAGGTGGAGGTGACTGACCTGTCTCCTTTCTGCTATGGATGGAGGTGGAGGTGACTGACCTGTCTCCTTTCTGCTATGGATGGAGGTCACTGACCTGTCTCCTTTCTGCTATGGATGGAGGTGACTGGCCTGTCTCCTTTCTGCTATGGATGGAGGTCACTGACCTGACTCCTTTCTGCTATGGATGGAGGTGGAGGTGACTGACCTGTCTCCTTTCTGCTATGGATGGAGGTGACTGACCTGTCTCCTTTCTGCTATGGATGGAGGTGGAGATGACTGACCTGTCTCCTTTCTGCTATGGATGGAGGTGGAGATGACTGACCTGACTCCTTTCTGCTATGGATGGAGGTCACTGACCTGTCTCCTTTCTGCTATGGATGGAGGTGACTGACCTGTCTCCTTTCTGCTATGGATGGAGTTGACTGACCTGTCTCCTTTCTGCTATGGATGGAGGTCACTCGACCTGTCTCCTTTCTGCTATGGATGGAGGTGACTGGCCTGTCTCTTTTCTGCTATGGATGGAGGTCACTCGACCTGTCTCCTTTCTGCTATGGATGGAGGTCACTGACCTGACTCCTTTCTGCTATGGATGGAGGTGACTGACCTGTCTCCTTTCTGCTATGGATGGAGGTGACTGGCCTGTCTCCTTTCTGCTATGGATGGAGGTCACTGACCTGTCTCCTTTCTGCTATGGATGGAGGTCACTGACCTGTCTCCTTTCTGCTATGGATGGAGGTGACTGGCCTGTCTCCTTTCTCCTATGGATAGAGGTGGAGGTGACTGACCTGTCTCCTTTCTGCTATGGATGGAGGTCACTGACCTGTCTCCTTTCTGCTATGGATGGAGGTGGAGATGACTGACCTGTCTCCTTTCTGCTATGGATGGAGGTGGAGGTCACTGACCTGTCTCCTTTCTGCTATGGATGGAGGTGACTGACCTGTCTCCTTTCTGCTATGTATGGAGGTGGAGGTCACTGACCTGTCTCCTTTCTGCTAAGGATGGAGGTGACTGACCTGTCTCCTTTCTGCTATGTATGGATGTGGAGGTGACTGACCTGTCTCCTTTCTGCTATGGATGGAGGTCACTGACCTGTCTCCTGTCTGCTATGGATGGAGGTGACTGACCTGTCTCCTTTCTGCTATGTATGGAGGTGGATGTTACTGACCTGTCTCCTTTCTGCTATGGATGGAGGTGACTGACCTGTCTCCTTTCTGCTATGGATGGAGGTCACTGACCTGTCTCCTTTCTGCTATGGATGGAGGTGACTGACCTGTCTCCTTTCTGCTATGGATGGAGGTCACTGACCTGTCTCCTTTCTGCTATGGATGGAGGTCACTGACCTGTCTCCTTTCTGCTATGGATGGAGGTGACTGACCTGTCTCCTTTCTGCTATGGATGGAGGTGACTGACCTGTCTCCTTTCTGCTATGGATGGAGGTCACTGACCTGTCTCCTTTCTGCTATGGATGGAGGTGACTGACCTGTCTCCTTTCTGCTATGGATGGAGGTCACTGGCCTGTCTCCTTTCTGCTATGGATGGAGGTCACTGACCTGTCTCCTTTCTGCTATGGATGGAGGTGACTGACCTGTCTCCTTTCTGCTATGGATGGAGGTCACTGACCTGTCTCCTTTCTGCTATGGATGGAGGTGGATGTGACTGACCTGTCTCCTTTCTGTTATGGATGGAGGTCACTGACCTGTCTCCTTTCTGCTATGGATGGAGGTGACTGACCTGTCTCCTTTCTGCTATGGATGGAGGTGACTGACCTGTCTCCTTTCTGCTATGGATGGAGGTGACTGACCTGTCTCCTTTCTGCTATGGATGGAGGTGGAGGTGACTGACCTGTCTCCTTTCTGCTATGGATGGAGGTGACTGACCTGTCTCCTTTCTGCTATGGATGGAGGTGACTGACCTGTCTCCTTTCTGCTATGGATGGAGGTCACTGACCTGTCTCCTTTCTGCTATGGATGGAGGTGACTGTCCTGTCTCCTTTCTGCTATGGATGGAGGTGACTGACCTGTCTCCTTTCTGCTATGGATGGAGGTGACTGACCTGTCTCCTTTCTGTTATGGATGGAGGTTACAGACCTGTCTCCTTTCTGCTATGGATGGAGGTGACTGACCTGTCTCCTTTCTGCTATGGATGGAGGTGACTGACCTGTCTCCTTTCTGCTATGGATGGAGGTCACTGACCTGTCTCCTTTCTGCTATGGATGGAGGTGACTGACCTGTCTCCTTTCTGCTATGGATGGAGGTCACTGACCTGTCTCCTTTCTGCTATGGATGGAGGTGGAAAGAGGGGTCCTACATGAAGACACACACACACACACACCACACAAATACGCACACAGACACACACACACCATACACACCATACAGACACACCATACACATACACACACACCATACACACCATACACATACGCACACAGACACACACACACCATACACATACTCACACAGACACACACACCATACACACCATATAGACACACCATACACATACACACCCACCATACACACACACCATACACATACGCACACACAGACACACACACACCATACACACCATACAGACACACCATACACATACACACACACCATACACATACGCACACAGACACACACACACCATACACACCATACAGACACACCATACACATACACACACACCATACACATACGCACACAGACACACACACCATACACATACTCACACAGACACACACACCATACACACACTCACACAGACACACACACCATACACACCATACACACACTATACACATACGCACACAGACACACACACCATACACACCATATAGACACACCATACACATACACACACACCATACACACACACCATACACATACACACACACCATACACACACACCATACACATACACACACAGACACACACCATACACACCATACACATACGCACACAGACACACACACACCATACACACCATACAGACACACCATACACATACACACACACCATACACATACGCACACAGACACACAATACACACCCTACACACACACCATACACATACTCACACAGACACACACACCATACACACCATACACATACACACACACCATACACACACACCATACACATACACACACACCATACACACACACCATACACATACGCACACAGACACACACACCATACACATACTCACACAGACACACACACCATACACCCACAACATACACATACGCACACAGACACACACACACACCATACAGACACACTATACACATACACACACACACCATACACACCATACAGACACACCATACACACACACCATACACACCATATAGACACACCATACACATAATAATATCATGCATGTAACAGAGTCAAGAGGAGTGCAACGGGTCATCATTAATAACTGTGTAACTCAAATAAATGATTAAACATCTGCTTGAGCTTATATCACAAGGCAAATAATACTTTGCTTCTTCAGCACACATTATGCAAACATTTAAAAAGCACTTAGGACTACAATGAAACAACAGTCAAGTGGCTCTCTTTTCAACACAACGAGGTCATTTCCTTTAAGGAAGAAGCTCCTGCACCTCATCACACACCATACACACCATACACACCATACACACCATACACACTCTACACACCATACACACTCTACACACTCTACACACTCTACACACTCTACACACTCTACACACCATACACACCATACACACCATACACACTCTACACACCATACACACTCTACACACTCTACACACTCTACACACTCTACACACTCTACACACTCTACACACTCTACACACCATACACACCATACACACTCTACACACTCTACACACCATACACACCATACACACCATACACACTCTACACACTCTACACACCATACACACCATACACACCATACACACTCTACACACTCTACACACTCTACACACTCTACACACTCTACACACCATACACACCATACACACCATACACACTCTACACACCATACACACTCTACACACTCTACACACTCTACACACTCTACACACCATACACACCATACACACTCTACACACTCTACACACCATACACACCATACACACCATACACACTCTACACACTCTACACACCATACACACCATACACACTCTACACACTCTACACACTCTACACACTCTACACACTCTACACACCATACACACTCTACACACCATACACACTCTACACACCATACACACTCTACACACTCTACACACTCTACACACTCTACACACTCTACACACCATACACACCATACACACTCTACACACTCTACACACCATACACACCATACACACCATACACACTCTACACACTCTACACACCATACACACCATACACACCATACACACTCTACACACCATACACACCATACACACCATACACACTCTACACACCATACACACCATACACACCATACACACTCTACACACTCTACACACCATACACACCATACACACCATACACACCATACAGACACACCATACACACCATACACACCACACAGACACACCATACACACCATAAATACCACACAGACACACCATACAGACACACCATACACACCACACAGACACACCATACACACCACACAGACACACCATACACACCATACACACTCTACACACCATACACACCATACACACCATACACACTCTACACACCATACACACCATACACACTCTACACACTCTACACACCATACACACCATACACACCATACACACCATACAGACACACCATACACACCATACACACCACACAGACACACCATACACACCATACACACCACACAGACACACCATACAGACACACCATACACACCACACAGACACACCATACACACCACACAGACACACCATACACACCACACAGACACACCATACACACCACACAGACACACCATACACACCATACACACCACACAGACACACCATACACACCACACAGACACACCATACACACCATACACACCATACACACCATACACACCATACACACCACACAGACACACCTTACACACCATACACACCATACAGACACACCATACAGACAGACACACCATACACACCATACAGACAGACACACCATACACACCATACAGACACACCATACACACCATACACACCATACACACTCTACACACCATACACACCATACACACCATACACACCACACAGACACACCATACACACCATACACACCACACAGACACACCATACACACCACACACACCATACACACCATACACACCATACACACCATACACACCATACACACCATACACACCACACATACACACCATACACACCATACACACCATACACACCATACACACCACACAGACACACCATACACACCACACAGACACACCATACACACACACCATACACACCATACAGACACACCATACACACCATACACACACACCATACACACCATACACACACACCATACACACCATACACACACACCATACACACCATACAGACACACCATACACACCATACACACACACCATACACACCATACACACACACCATACACACCATACACACACACCATACGCACACAGACACACACACCATACAGACACACCATACACATACGCACACAGACACACACACCATACACACCATACAGACACACCATACACATACACACACCATACACACACACCATACACACCATACACATACACACACATACATACACACCATACACACACACCACACAGACACACACACACCATACACACCACACACACACCACCTCTTGCTGACACATCTGTTTTCTGTCTCCCTCCTGCTGTCATGGCCCTGTTTAACCCATCTCTCTGATCACTCATCCTGCTGATTAACGAAGAGGTCAGTCTCTCCAGATGGTGTTCTGATGAGGTCCCTGTACTGCGTCTTTTTTCTGACCTGCAGTACGTTGGACAGAACAGCCCAGCCGTCATCCCGTTATGAGATTGTGAAATCGTTGGGGATAACCCTTCGGGCATCACACACACAAACAGCCTTGTCCTACACAGGGTGAGGGCTTGGAGAGAGAGAGAGAGAGGGAGAGAGAGAGAGAGAGAGAGAGAGAGAGAGAGAGAGAGAGAGAGAGAGAGAGAGAGAGAGAGAGAGAGAGAGAGAGAGAGAGAGAGAGAGAGAGAGAGAGAGAGAGAGAGAGAGAGAGAGAGAGAAATTCAGAAGTTCCAAATTGAGCAGCAGCTGCTGAAAAAAATGAGCGAGCTCCTACAAATATTGATGGTTTTTAGATTGTAGTATGTTGGAAAAAAACTGCAAGACTGAATAGGAGTCAAAACAAGCAACAAACAAAAAAGATAGGCTTTTGAAAAAGTAACTATTTTTCATAAAATTGTTCAGTTGTCTTTGCTAGCTGAATTGTTTACCAGTTGCTAAGCAGTTGCTAGGGCCTCTCCTAAAAGAAGCTAGCGAGCTAACAAAAAATAGCTGGTTAACAGAAGAATAGAAAGAGCAAATAAGGACAGAAGACAAAGGGACATCAAAGTAAAACAGTCCTCTAAAGACACAAAAGACGATAATACAAGAAACCAAGCTGTTTTGGAAAAGGTAGGCTTCTATTGCAACATTGCAGCCAACATCACCAGCGTTGCTATGGAAATTGTTTACCCCAACAGACATCCCAAAATGGAGAAAGCTAAGAACAGTTTCAAAGGTTTGTTGATGGGACAAAATCACAAACGCCTGTTTGCAGATCTTACCAGTTGCAAAACAAGAGCAAATTGAATATTTAATACCAAACGAGGGCACATATGGAAAAAGGTTATTTGCAACCATTTCTCTTTCTCATAAAAGAGAGACATTACTAATGGTTGTCAGATCAGCATTTTTGAAAAAGCTGACAAGAGCAACACATATCAAACAATAAGCATCTACAATAATGGAGCTCTATTGATACAAGGCAATGATTCAAGCCTCCAGGCTTTAGAGAATATGTTCGCTACCCTAAAAGTAGAAGCTGAACTCATCTCAGAAACTGAGGAAAAAGTCAAGGAGGGAGAAAAGGACCCCAACGGTCTCTGTGACCCAGCAAGAAGCCCCTCAGTGTCCCTCTACCTTCCTCACCTGCAGCAGACAGAGCCAAGGACATGTCGACAACACCAAGAACACCTGCTATGCAACGGTTCCACAACACCCTCTCTCAGGTCGAAGCAGAGGTCATAGAACTCAGAGAGAACAAGCTTCAAGAGGAGGACACTGTCCAGAAACTCAAAGATGAGACGAAACTGTTCAGGGAGGATAGCAGAGCATCTGTCGCTAAATTGGAAAGCAGAATGGACAAACTGAGTCAGACCTATGATGACCTCAGAGACCATCTGGGCACAACGAGAGAGGAGCTAGAACAAAGAGAGAGGTACATTGAGAAAGGTACATTGACACCCTCAACCAGCAGCGAGTCATTATGTCCTCCTGCATCTAGAGAACATGTCCACCAGTTTAGTACAACAAAAGCAGAACCTGAGACCAGCATGGCCTCCACCACACGGCCTGATGACACTGCACCAGCCTTCCAGTCTGCTCCAGCTCAGATCAATCTAACAGCCTCCCAGTCTGCTCCAGCCCAGGTCAGAATACCACCATCCCAGTCTGCTCCAGCCCAGGTCAGAATACCAGTCTCCCAGCCTGCTCCAGCCCAGGTCAGAATACCAGCCTCCCAGTCTGCTCCAGCCCAGGTCAGAATACCAGTCTCCCAGCCTGCTCCACCCAGACAATCACCAACAACTGCAATCCTTATCAATTAAAATGTGAAATTCTTAGTCCAGGAAAGATGATTCCCTAGACACCAGGTGTATAAGTTCTGGTGTCCTACAACTGAGTCAGACCAGGACTGACACCCCTGACAACATCATCATCTACACTGGCACAAACCACCTTCATGCCAAAGCTGTATCTGGGGCAGTGAGAAGAGTGGCAGAACGGGCACAGGCTATGTTCCCAACAACCAACATAGTTGTGTCAAACCCTCCTACCAAGAAAAGACTTCCCAGGAAAGTTGATAGAAAATATAAATCAACAGATGACTGTGCCTCACTGCTCAACGTCAGAACGGCTCACCACCCCACTCTGACATGTCAACATTTATACCATAATGTACATCTCGATCAGGACACTATCAGAACCTTTGCCAATAACCAAAAAGATGCAACACTTGGCAGGGACCCACACACCCATGACCTCAGCAACAAAGGTCCTCCGCCCCACCTTCTGAAACAACAGTACCTCAACCATCCTCAGGAGAGAAGAGCCAGACCGGGCCCATCACAACACAGCTCTACTAGATCAGGCCCATCACAACACAGCTCTACTAGACCGGGCCCATCACAACACAGCTCTATTAGACCAGGCCCAACACAACACAGCTCTACTAGACCAGGCCCAACACAACACAGCTCTACTAGACCAGGCCCATCACAACACAGCTCTACTAGACCGGGCCCATCACAACGCAGCTCTATTAGACCGGGCCCAACACAACACAGCTCTACTAGACCGGGCCCATCACAACACAGCTCTACGAGAACAGGCCCAACACAGCACAGATTTACCAGACCAGACGTGCCCCAGGACAGCATGGCCAGGCCTGTCCCATCAAAACACAGCTCTACTAGACCCCATCACAACACAGCTCTACTAGACCCAATCACAACACAGCTCTACTAGACCCCATCACAACACAGCTCTACTAGACCCCATCAAAACACAGCTCTACTAGACCCATCCCATCACAACACAGCTCTACTAGACCCCATCACAACACAGCTCTACTAGACCCAATCACAACTCAGCTCTACTAGACCCGACCCATCACAACACAGCTCTACTAGATCAGACCCATCACAACACAGCTCTACTAGATCAGACCCATCACAACACAGCTCTACTAGACCCGACCCATCACAACTCAGCTCTACTAGACCCGACCCATCACAACACAGCTCTACTAGATCAGACCCATCACGACACAGCTCTACTAGACCCCATCACAACACAGCACTACTAGACCAATTAAACACAGCTCTACTAGACCTGTCCCATCACAAAACAGCTCTACTAGACCAATCACAACACAGCACTACTAGACCTGGCCCATCACAACACAGCTCTAATAGACAATGCCCATCACAACACAGCTCTATTAGACCCCATCACAACACAGCTCTACTAGACCTGGCCCATCACAACACAGCTCTAATAGACAATGCCCATCACAACACAGCTCTACTAGACCCCATCACAACACAGCTCTACTAGATCAGGCCCATCACAACACAGCTCTACTAGACCCCATCACAACACAGCTCTACTAGATCAGGCAAATCACAACACAGCTCTACTAGACCCGGCCCATCACAACAAAGCTCTACTCGACTCCATCACAACACAGCTCTACTAGACCCCATCACAACACAGCTTTACAAGACCAGACCAATCACAACACAGCTCTACTAGACCAGACCCATCACAACACAGCTCTACTAGACCAGACCCATCACAACACAGCTCTACTAGACCAGACCCATCACAACACAGCTCTACTAGACCAGACCCATCACATCACCCATCTAATATGCAAACTACACACACACACACACACACACACACACACACACACACACACACACACACACACACACACACACACACACACACACATACATACATACATACATACATACATACATACTGTATGTGCAGTTTATGCTCCTCCTTCAGATTCCTCATGTTACGATGATCAGTTTATTGATCATCTCCGTACAGAAATCATTACATTTCAGACAGAGGGTAAAGTGCTTCTCTGCGTTGATTTCAATGTGAGAACAGGTTCTGAGTCTGACTACACTGATGAGGGAGGTAACCACCACATATTTGGACACCCCTCCGTGTACAGTAGCCCTATTATAAATAATAGAACCAGCCTCGGTCAAATACTGACCAAAAATGTGATGGAGTTAGTGCATCTCTGTCGAGCGTTAGGCCTGTACATACTTAATGGTAGAATCAGAGGGGACTCTTTAGGTCAGTTTACTTACTGCTCAGCTCTTGGGACAAGGGTAGTCGATTATGCCATCACTGACATTGACCCCTCTTCCATTAGTGCATTCACTGTCAGACAACAGACACCACTGTCAGGTCACAGTCAGATCAACGTGTTTCTGAAGAAATTAACCGGGTATATTCATTAAAAAAAACAGCCCAATAAACTCTACAACATAAACCAATCGTACAGATGTGCTCCAATCAGTGCAGAGCGATTCATTGAAACATTGAACTCAAATGAAATGATGATCTCGATACAGTTTTTCAATAACTCACGGTACCAAAACAATAAAGATGGTGTCAATTCAGCTTCTCAAAACATCATCTGCATATTCCAAAACAGCAGCATCGAAATCAAATTTGAGAAAAACCAAAGAAATGCAACATCAGCAACAAAAAAAACAAAATGTTTCAGAAAAATGGTTTGATAATGAATGTAAAACAATTAGAAAACACCTGAGACAAATGTCAAATGAAAAACATAAGCAGCAAAACAACCCAGAGCTACGATATGAATACTTTGAAACTCTGAAACAGTATAAACATACACTTTAACACAAGAAATTGAATTATACCAACGAGACACTTGATGAAACTCGAAAACGCAATTGACCCAAATCAGTTCTGGGACATGTGGAACAATTTAAGCACGACAAAGCCACAAGAATTAGCCATACAAGATGAAGGAATTTGGAAAACTTATTTTGATAATCTATATGGAAACATGCCACACAAAAAACTTTACAACAGAACCAATTAGAAATTCAAGAGAAATGGAACAGTCATTAAAAACAACGTAAATCCATTAGACCCAAGAACCAGATGAAGAGAAGAAGACATCTATTAAACCACAGAACCAGATGAAGAGAAGAAGATATCTATTAAACCACAGAACCAGATGAAGAGAAGAGATCTATTAAACCACTGAACCAGATGAAGAGAAGAAGACATCTATAAACCACAGAACCAGGTGAAGAGAAGAAGAGATCTATTAAACCACAGAACCAGATGAAGAGAAGAAGAGATCTATTAAACCACAGAACCAGATGAAGAGAAGAAGAGATCTATTAAACCACAGAACCAGATGAAGAGAAGAAGAGATCTATTAAACCACAGAACCAGATGAAGAGAAGAAGAGATCTATTAAACCACAGAACCAGATGAAGAGAAGAAGAGATCTATTAAACCACAGAACCAGATGAAGAGAAGAAGACATCTATAAACCACAGAACCAGATGAAGAGAAGAAGAAATCTATTAAACCACAGAACCAGGTGAAGAGAAGAAGAGATCTATTAAACCACAGAACCAGATGAAGAGAAGAAGAAATCTATTAAACCACAGAACCAGGTGAAGAGAAGAAGAGATCTATTAAACCACAGAACCAGATGAAGAGAAGAAGACATCTATTAAACCACAGAACCAGATGAAGAGAAGAAGACATCTATAAACCACAGAACCAGATGAAGAGAAGAAGAAATCTATTAAACCACAGAACCAGGTGAAGAGAAGAAGAGATCTATTAAACCACAGAACCAGATGAAGAGAAGAAGACATCTATTAAACCACAGAACCAGATGAAGAGAAGAAGAGATCTATTAAACCACAGAACCAGATGAAGAGAAGAAGACATCTATAAACCACAGAACCAGATGAAGAGAAGAAGAAATCTATTAAACCACAGAACCAGGTGAAGAGAAGAAGACATCTATAAACCACAGAACCAGATGAAGAGAAGAAGAGATCTATAAACCACAGAACCAGGTGAAGAGAAGAAGACATCTATTAAACCACAGAACCAGGTGAAGAGAAGAAGACATCTATAAACCACAGAACCAGATGAAGAGAAGAAGAGATCTATTAAACCACAGAACCAGATGAAGAGAAGAAGACATCTATTAAACCACAGAACCAGATGAAGAGAAGAAGAGATCTATTAAACCACAGAACCAGATGATGAGAAGAAGAGATCTATTAAACCACAGAACCAGATGATGAGAAGAAGAGATCTATTAAACCACAGAACCAGATGAAGAGAAGAGATCTATTAAACCACAGAACAAGATGAAGAGAAGAAGACATCTATTAAACCACAGAACAAGATGAAGAGAAGAAGAGATCTATAAACCACAGAACCAGATGAAGAGAAGAAGACATCTATAAACCACAGAACCAGATGAAGAGATAACATCTATTAAACCACAGAACCAGATGAAGAGAAGAAGACATCTATTAAACCACAGAACCAGATGAAGAGAAGAAGAGATCTATTAAACCACAGAACCAGATGATGAGAAGAAGAGATCTATTAAACCACAGAACCAGATGATGAGAAGAAGAGATCTATTAAACCACAGAACCAGATGAAGAGAAGAGATCTATTAAACCACAGAACAAGATGAAGAGAAGAAGAGATCTATTAAACCACAGAACAAGATGAAGAGAAGAAGACATCTATTAAACCACAGAACCAGATGAAGAGAAGAAGACATCTATAAACCACAGAACCAGATGAAGAGATAACATCTATTAAACCACAGAAGGCTGGTGGTCTAGACAACATCACAAATGAAATGCTGAAAAACAGCACACCTGAGTTGCAAAATGTCGCGTTAAACTATACAACATGGTACTACTGTCTGTCTGCTTTCCTGATGTCTGGAACCAGGGGCTCATCTCCTTTATCCACAAAAGTGGAGACAAATCAGACCCCAATAATTACAGGGGAATTTGTGTAAACAGTAACTTGGGAAAGGTTTTCTGTAGCATTTTGAATTCAAGAATTCAAACCTTTCTTCAAGAAAAAAATCAAATAAGTAAATGTCAAATTGGCTTTCTCTAACCGTCACACTGCTGACCATGTGTGTGTCTATATATATTATATATAGACACACAATTAATTCATTCATAAAAAGAGGGCATAATCTTTGCTTGCTTTATTGACTTTAAAAAAAAGCATTTGATTATATTTGGCACGAAGGGCTATTCTACAAAATTCTACAAAGTGGGCTTGGTGGTAAGGTGCATGAATTAATAAAATGTATATTCACAGAAAACCAGTGAGTAGCAATAAAAATCAAAAACCAAAGAAAGTAATTATTTTCATAACGTCGAGGTGTGAGACAAGGCAGCAATTTTTTGAATCAATGAATTAGCAGGCATATTGGACCATTCTGCAGCCCCAGGACTCACACTATTTAACACAGAGGTGAAATACCTGCTAAATGCTGATGACTTGGTACTTCTATCACCAACCAAAGAAGGTCTTCAACAGAACATTAATATTCTGGAGCAATATTGCCATAATTGGGCCCTGGCAGTAAATTTCCAAAAAACAAAAATCATGATTCTCCCCCCTAAAAAAACAGGTGTCAGAAACACAAATATAAATTCACCCTTAATAACACCATAATTGAACACACTAAAAATGACACCTACCTTGTTCTGACCGTATCTGCACCGGGAAACTTTAATATGGCAGTGAATGCACTCAAAGAAAAAGCCCGCAGAGCAATGTATGCAATAAAAATGAAATTGATTCAAAATCAACAATCCCAATTAGAATTTGGACAAAAATATTTGACAGTTTAATCCTACCAATAGCTCTTTATGGAAGTGAGGTTTGGGGGCCACTCAATAAACTGGACTTAAAAATGTGGGACAAACATCCAATTGAAGCCCTACATGCAGAATTCTGTCCAGAGAAATACACCAACTAATGCATGTAGGGCAGAATTGGGCCGTTTTCCAGTAATAATGAAAATACAGAAAAGATCATAACATTGTTGACCTCATCTAAATTCAAGTCCAAATTCAAGTCTGCAATTTAAATCACTTCAAACCCAAGAGCTGAGCCCAGAAATGAGCGGGTGTTGGACCTCACCAACCAAGCTGACACCAGAAACGAGCCCTCTCAGTCAGCTGGTGTTGGACCTCACCAACCAAGCTGAGCCCAGAAACGAGCCCTCTCAGTCAGCTGGTGTTGGACCTCACCAACCAAGCTGAGCCCAGAAACGAGCCCTCTCAGTCAGCTGGTGTTGGACCTCACCAACCAAGCTGAGCCCAGAAACGAGCCCTCTCAGTCAGCTGGTGTTGGACCTCACCAACCAAGCTGAGCCCAGAAACGAGCCCTCTCAGTCAGCTGGTGTTGGACCTCACCAACCAAGCTGACACCAGAAACGAGCCCTCTCAGTCAGCTGGTGTTGGACCTCACCAACCAAGCTGAGCCCAGAAACGAGCCCTCTCAGTCAGCTGGTGTTGGACCTCACCAACCAAGCTGAGCCCAGAAACGAGCCCTCTCAGTCAGCTTGTGTTGGACCTCACCAACCAAGCAGAGCCCAGAAACGAGCCCTCTCAGTCAGCTGGTGTTGGACCTCACCAACCAAGCTGACATCAGAAACGAGCCCTCTCAGTCAGCTGGTGTTGGACCTCACCAACCAAGCTGACACCAGAAACGAGCCCTCTCAGTCAGCTGGTGTTGGACCTCACCAACCAAGCTGAGCCCAGAAACGAGCCCTCTCAGTCAGCTGGTGTTGGACCTCACCAACCAAGCTGACACCAGAAACGAGCCCTCTCAGTCAGCTGGTGTTGGACCTCACCAACCAAGCTGAGCCCAGAAACGAGCCCTCTCAGTCAGCTGGTGTTGGACCTCACCAACCAAGCTGACACCAGAAACGAGCCCTCTCAGTCAGCTGGTGTTGGACCTCACCAACCAAGCTGAGCCCAGAAACGAGCCCTCTCAGTCAGCTGGTGTTGGACCTCACCAACCAAGCTGAGCCCAGAAACGAGCCCTCTCAGTCAGCTGGTGTTGGACCTCACCAACCAAGCTGACACCAGAAACGAGCCCTCTCAGTCAGCTGGTGTTGGACCTCACCAACCAAGCTGACACCAGCACTGCTTCAATAGAAAGAATTCCAATAAGCAAAATCATGAACCAATCAAAGGAATCATATTTACAACATTGGAAAAACTAAAAACATCCCAAACCTGACTAAATTGCTATCTGGCCCTAGACAGAGAATATGAATTGGCTGATTATCTCTACTCTGTCAGAGATACGAAGCAGAGACAGATCCTTACCAAGTACAGGCTGAGTGACCACCGATTGGCAATAGAAACCAGACAATAAAAAACATGGCTCCCCAAAGAGGAGAGTGTATGTGGTCACTGCATAACAGGGGAGGTAGAAACAGAGATGCACTTTCTCCTTTACTGTGAGAAATATTCCTCACAAAGAGATTATTATTCATTATTCGTAGAAATGACTCCATTTATTCCATTTATTTGATGTTATTAGAAGGAAAAATGTGTGGCTCAGTCGGTAGAGCATGGCGCTTGCAACACCAAGCATCGTGGGTTCAATTCCCGCTAGGGCCACCCATATGCAAAAGTAGTGGCCCCAGCCGACTTGTAAGTCGCTTTGGACAAAAGCGTCTGCTAAATGGGATATATTATTATATAAAAACACCAAATGCTCATGGAGCAACGGCTCCTCTTGCAGACTAATATGTATTTGCCTCCCAAAGCCTGAGACACTGAATAACAACATCTGCATAGTAAACAGTAACTTACTTATTATTTTATAATTGTTATTGTTGTTATTGTTATTGCTATTATTATTGTCGCTGTGATTATCATTCCAAACAGTAGTGGTATGGTTCATTTTTCATTTCATTTTTTCATATTTGCATTATTGTTTAATACCATTTCATATTATTATTTGTTATTGTTTATAATTTTATTACAATGTATGTTGTATACATTGTTGCTTTGGCAATTTCATGCCAATAAAGCAGCTTGAATTTGAATTTAAGAGAGAGATGGAGAGGGAGCGGCAGAGAGAGAAACAGAGAGAGAGACAGAGACGGAGAGAGACAGAGAGAGGGAGGGAGAGAAAGAGAGAGAGAGACCCTGAGCCTGCCTGCCCTGACCCTGAGCCTGCCTGTACTGACCCTGAGCCTGCCTGTACTGACCCTGAGCCTGCCTGTCCTGACCCTGAGCCTGCCTGTCCTGACCCTGACCCTGCCTGTCCTGACTCTGAGCCTGTCTGTTCTGACCCTGACCTTGCCTGTCCTGACTCTGAGCCTGCCTGTCCTTACCCTGACCCTGCCTGTACTGACCCTGAGCCTGCCTGCCCTGACCCTGAGCCTGCCTGTACTGACCCTGAGCCTGCCTGTACTGACCCTGAGCCTGCCTGTCCTGACCCTGAGCCTGTCTGTTCTGACCCTGACCTTGCCTGTCCTGACTCTGAGCCTGCCTGTCCTTACCCTGACCCTGCCTGTCCTGACCCTGACCCTGCATGTCCTGACCCTGAGCCAGCCTGTCCTGACCTTGACCCTGCCTGTCCTGACCCTGAGCCTGTCTGTCCTGAGCCTGTCTGTTCTGACCCTGAGCCTGCCTGTCCTGACACTGCCTGTCCTGACCCTGACCCTGCCTGTCCTGACCCTGACCCTGCCTGTCCTGACCCTGCCTGTCCTGACCCTGACCCTGCCTGTCCTGACCCTGACCCTGCATGTCCTGACCCTGAGCCAGCCTGTCCTGACCTTGACCCTGCCTGCACTGACCCTGACCCTATCTGTCCTGACCCTGAGCCTGTCCTGACCCTGACCCTGCCTGTCCTGACCCTGACTCTGCCTGTCCTGACCCTGACCCTGCCTGTCCTGACCCTGACCCTGCCTGTCCTGACCCTGAGCCAGCCTGTACTGACCCTGACCCTGCCTGTCATGACCCTGACCCTGCCTGTTCTGACCCTGACCCTGCCTGTCCTGACCCTGAGCCAGCATGTACTGACCCTGCCTGTCCTGACCCTGACCCTGCCTGTCCTGACCCTGAGCCTGCCTGCCCTGACCCTGAGCCTGCCTGTCCTGACCCTGAGCCTGCCTGTCCTGACCCTGAGCCAGCATGTACTGACCCTGCCTGTCCTGACCCTGACCCTGCCTGTCCTGACCCTGACCCTGCCTGTCCTGACCCTGAGCCAGCCTGTACTGACCCTGACCCTGCCTGTCATGACCCTGCCTGTTCTGACCCTGACCCTGCCTGTCCTGACCCTGAGCCAGCATGTACTGACCCTGCCTGTCCTGACCCTGACCCTGCCTGTCCTGACCCTGAGCCTGCCTGCCCTGACCCTGAGCCTGCCTGTCCTGACCCTGAGCCTGCCTGTCCTGACCCTGACCCTGCCTGTCCTGACCCTGACCCTGCATGTCCTGACCCTGAGCCAGCCTGTCCTGACCTTGACACTGCCTGTCCTGACCCTGAGCCTGTCTGTCCTGAGCCTGTCTGTTCTGACCCTGAGCCTGCCTGACCCTGCCTGCCCTGACCCTGACCCTGAGCCTGCCTGACCCTGACCCTGCCTGTCCCTGACCCTGCCTGACCCTGACCCTGCCTGTCCCTGACCCTGCCTGTCCCTGACCCTAACCCTGACCCTGCCTGTCCCTGACCCTGACCCTGCCTGCCCTGACTGCATCTCCCTAAAACGTGATAACAGGAGGCTCCTCACACGGAGAGGAGGAGGAGAGAGGGAAGGTAGAAAGAGAGAAAGAAGAGAGAGAGACTGGACATTTGCTCACTCTCCTCCCTCTCCTCCCTCAGGTCTATCTCTCCTCCCTCTCTCCCTCTCCTCCCTCCCCTCCCTCAGGTCTATCTCTCCTCCCTCTCTCCGTCTCCTCCCTCTCCTCCCTCAGGTATATCTCCCCTCCCTCTCCTCCCTCATGTCTATCTCCCCTCCCTCTTTCCCTCTCCTCACTCTCCTCCCTCAGGTCTATCTCCCCTCCCTCTCTCCCTCTCCTCACTCTCCTCCCTCAGGTATATCTCCCCTCCTTCTCCTCCCTCAGGTCTATCTCTCCTCCCTCCCCTCCCTCTCTCCCTCTCCCTCACTCCCCTCTCTCATGTCTATCTCCCATCCCTCTGTCCCTCTCCTCACTCTCCTCCCTCAGGTCTATCTCCCCTCACTCTCCTCCCTCAGGTCTATCTCTCCTCCCTCTCCCCCCTCTCCTCACTCTCCTACCTCAGGTCTATCTCTCCTCCCTCTCCTCCCTCAGGTCTGTCTCTTCTCCCTCTCCTCCCTCTCTCCCTCTCCCTCACTCTCCTCCCTCAGCTCTATCTCTCCTCCCTCTCTCCCTCTCCTCCCTCTCCTCACTCTCCTCCCTCAGGTCTATCTCTACTCCCTCCCCTCCATCTCTCCCTCTCCCTCACTCTCCTCCCTCAGGTCTATCTCTCCTCCCTCTCTCCCTCTCCTCCCTCTCCTCCCTCAGGTCTATCTCCCCTCCCTCTCCTCCCTCATGTCTATCTCCCCTCCCTCTTTCCCTCTCCTCACTCTCCTCCCTCAGGTCTATCTCCCCTCCCTCTCCTCCCTCAGGTCTATCTCCCCTCCCTCTCCTCCCTCAGGTCTATCTCCCTCCCTCTCTCCTTCTCCTCCCTCTCCTCCCTCAGGTCTATCTCCCCTCCCTCTCCTCCCTCAGGTCTATCTCCCCTCCCTCTCCTCCCTCAGGCCTATCTCCCTCCCTCTCTCCTTCTCCTCCCTCTCCTCCCTCAGGTCTATCTCCCCTCCCTCTCCTCCCTCATGTCTATCTCCCCTCCCTCTTTCCCTCTCCTCACTCTCCTCCCTCAGGTCTATCTCCCCTCCCTCTCCTCCCTCAGGTCTATCTCCCTCCCTCTCTCCTTCTCCTCCCTCTCCTCCCTCAGGTCTATCTCTCCTCTCCCTCCTCCCTCAGGTCTATCTCCCCTCCCTCTCCTCCCTCAGGTCTATCTCCCTCCCTCTCTCCTTCTCCTCCCTCTCCTCCCTCAGGTCTATCTCGCCCCCTCTCCTCCCTCAGGTCTATCTCCCCTCCCTCTCTCCTTCTCCCCCCTCAGGTCTAACTTCCCCTCCCTCTCTCCTTCTCCACCTCGCTCTCCCTTCCTCCTCTACCTCTCTCTCCTCCCTCAGGTCTATCTCCCCTCCCTCTCCTCCCTCATGTCTATCTCCCCTCCCTCTTTCCCTCTCCTCACTCTCCTCCCTCAGGTCTATCTCCCCTCCCTCTTTCCCTCTCCCTCACTCTCCTCCCTCAGGTCTATCTCCCCTCCCTCTCTCCTTCTCCTCCCTCTCCTCCCTCAGGTCTATCTCCCCTCCCTCCCTCCTTCTCCACCTCACTCTCCCTCCCTCCTCTCCTCCCCTCCCTCCATCCCTCCTCTCCTCTTCTCTCCTCTCCTCTCCTCTCCTCCCTCCATCCCTCCACTCCTCTCCTCCATCCCTCCACTCTTCCTATCCCTCCTCTCCTTTCCTTCCCTCCCTCCATCCCTCCTCTCCTCCCTTCATCCCTCCTCTCTTCCCCTCCCTCCCTCCCTCCCTCCCTCTCCTCTCCTCTCCTCTCCTCTCCTCTCCCTCCTCCATCCCTCCTCTCCTCTTCTCTCCTCTCCTCTCCTCTCCTCCCCTCCATCCCTCCTCTCTTCCCCTCCCTCCCTCATCCCTCCTCTCCTTTCCTCCCCTCCCTCCATCCCTCCTTTCCTCTCTCCCTCCATCCCTCCTCTCCTTTCCTCCCCTCCCTCCCTCCATCCCTCCTCTCCTTTCCTCCCCTCCCTCCATCTCTCCTTTCCTCCCCCCCTCCCTCCATCCCTCCTCTCCCTCCCTTCATCCCTCCTCTCTTCCCCTCCCTCCATCCCTCCTCTCCTCTCCTCTCCCTCTCCTCTCCTCTCCTCTCCTCTCCTCTCCCTCTCCTCTCCTCTCCTCTCCTCTCCCTCTCCTCTCCTCTCCTCTCCTCTCCTCCCTCCCCCCTCCCTCCATCCCTCCTCTCCTCTCCCTCTCCTCTCCTCCCCCTCCCTCCATCCCTCCTCTCCTCTCCTCCCCTCCATCCCTCCCCTCTCCTCTCCTCCCCTCCCGCCATCCCTCCTCTCCCCTCCTCCCTC
>NW_027011492.1:435749-450749 GCF_036934945.1 Oncorhynchus masou masou | reverse complement strand
GGAGGAAAGAGAGAGAGGAAGGGGGAGAGAGGAGGGGAGGAAAGAGATAGGGATGAAAGAGAGAGAGGAAGGGGGGGAGAGAGAGAGCAGGGCAGGAAAGAGAGAGAGAGGAGGGGGTGAAAGAGAGAGAGGAGGGGGAGGAAAGAGAGAGGAAGGGGGGAGAGAGAGAGGAGGGAGGGAAAGAGAGAGAGAGGAGGGGGAAGAAAGAGAGAGAGAGGAAGGGGAGGAAAGAGAGAGAGAGGAAGGGGAGGAAAGATAGAGAGAGGAAGGGGAGGAAAGAGAGAGAGAGGAAGGGGAGGAAAGAGAGAGAGAAAAAGGGGAGGAAAGAGAGAGAGAGGAAGGGGAGGAAAGAGAGAGAGAGGAAGGGGAGGAAAGAGAGAGAGGGAAGGGGAGGAAAGAGAGAGAGGAAGGGGAGGAAAGAGAGAGAGGAGGGGGAGGAAAGAGAGAGAGAAGGGGGAGGAAAGAGAGAGAGAGAGAGGGGGAGGAAAGAGAGAGGAGGGGGAGGAAAGAGAGAGAGAGAGAGGGGGAGGAAAGAGAGAGAGGAAGGGGAGGAAAGAGAGAGAGGAGGGGGAGGAAAGAGAGCGAGAGAGGAAGGGGAGGAAAGAGAGAGAGAGGAGGGGGAGGGAAGAGAGAGAGAGGAGGGGGAGGAAAGAGAGAGAGGGAGGGGAGGAAAGAGAGAGAGAGGAAGGGGAGGAAAGAGAGAGAGGAAGGGGAGGAAAGAGAGAAAGAGGAAGGGGAGGAAAGAGAGAGAGGAAGGGGAGGAAAGAGAGAGAGGAGGAGGGGGAGAAGAGAGAGAGGGGGGAGGAAAGAGAGAGAGAGAGGGGAGGAAAGAGAGAGAGGAGGGGGAGGAAGAGAAAGAGAGAGGGGAGGAAAGAGAGAGAGGAAGGGGAGGAAAGAGAGAGAGAGGAAGGGGAGGAAAGAGAGAGAGAGGAAGGGGAGGAAAGAGAGAGAGAGAAGGGGAGGAAAGAGAGAGAGAGGAAGGGGAGGAAAGAGAGAGAGAGGAAGGGGAGGAAAGAGAGAGAGGGAAGGGGAGGAAAGAGAGAGAAAGGAAGGGGAGGAAAGAGAGAGAGGAGGGGGAGGAAAGAGAGAGAGAAGGGGAGGAAAGAGAGAGAGGAAGGGGAGGAAAGAGAGAGAGGAGGGGGAGGAAAGAGAGAGAGGAAGGGGAGGAAAGAGAGAGAGGAGGGGGAGGAAAGAGAGCGAGAGAGGGAGGGGGGGAGAGAGAGAGAGGAGGGGGAGGGAAGAGAGAGAGAGGAGGGGAGGAAAGAGAAGAGAGAGAGGAAGTGGAGGAAAGAGAGAGAGAGGAAGGGGAGGAAGAGAGAGAGAGGGAAGGGGAGGAAAGAGAGAGAGGAAGGGGAGGAAAGAAGAGAGAGGAAAGGGGAGGAAAAGAGAGAGAGGAAGGGGAGGAAAGAGAGAGAGGAAGGGGAGGAAAGAGAGAGAAAGGGGAGGAAAGAGAGAGAGGAGGGGGAGGAAAGAGAGAGAGGAAGGGGAGGAAAGAGAGAGAGGAAGGGGAGGAAGAGAGAGAGAGGAGGGGGAGGAAAGAGAGAGAGGAAGGGGAGGAAAGAGAGAGAGGAGGGGGAGGAAAGAGAGCGAGAGAGGAAGGGGAGGAAAGAGAGAGAGAGGAAGGGGAGGAAAGAGAGAGAGAGGAGGGGGAGGGAAGAGAGAGAGAGGAGGGGGAGGAAAGAGAAAGAGAGGAGAGGGGAGGAAAGAGAGAGGGTGTCCGTGTCATTGAGTCTCTTCCGGACCCCATTTCACCCAACAGAATAAGACATTTAATGGCCGGCCTGACGCATCCCCGCGCCAAACAAGCTGGGTGGGTCGCAGAGCGGGAAAAAAAATGGAGAGAAAATTGCCTTCTGAATAATCCGCTCTTCTCTGCCTCGCGTTCCCAAATGGCACCCTGTTCCCCATGAGCTCTGGTCAAAAGCAGTGCGCTGTAAAGTGAATAGAGTGTCATTTGGCTCTCTCCCTTTCTGCCTGAAAGGTTCTCTGAAGGTTATTGTTGAGAATAATGCTGTTTCCTGGCCCTCCCGCAGATGACAATCATCTTTCCAATTTGTTTGAGATTAGGTCATAGGGAAACGCGGCATCGTAAACACACAGGGCCGTGGACGATAGAGAGAGAGAGAGAGAGTCGAGGGAGGGAGGACAGCGGAGGGAAGGATAGATGCTGTTGGACGCCTCATAGCTTTGATTACCATGACAGTGGCTGAGTCTTAAATAGCACTCTTTTCCCTATGTAGTGCACTACTTTAGACCAGGGCCCTATGGCTCCCTTTTCCCTATGTAGTGCACTACTTTAGACCAGGGCCAATAGGGTGCCATTTGGGATGTACCCATGACTCTGGCTGAGGTGGAAGCCGAGCCACAAACAGACCTATATTCACTGTGTTGATTGGATAGTGTGTGCATGTGTGTGTGTGTGTGTGTGTGTCTGAGTGTGTGTGTGTGTGTGTGTGTGTGTGTGTGTGTGTGTGTGTGTGTGTGTGTGTGTGTGTGTGTGTGTGTGTGTGTGTGTCTGAGTGTGTGTGTGTGTGTGTGTGTGTTTGTGTGTGTGTGTGTGTGTGTGTTTGTGTGCGTGTGTGTCTCTGAGTGTGTGTGTGTGTGTTTGAGTGTGTGTGTGTCTTTAATGTGTGTGTGTCTGTGTGTGTGTGTGTGTGTGTCTGAGTGAGTGTGTGTGTGTGTGTGTGTGTCTCAGTGTGTGTGTGTGTGTGTGAGTGTGTGTGTGTGTCTGAGTGTGTCTGAGTGTGTGTGTGTGTGTGTGTGTGTGTGTGTGTGAGTGTGTGTGTGTGTGTGTGTGTGTGTGTGTGTGTGTGTGTGTGTGTGTGTGTGTGTGTGTGTGTGTGTGTGTATTTATTCTTAAATTTCTGTGTTGACTGTAACAGCAAGATGCCACCACCCTTGTCCTGATCAAATGTAATGTTTGGTGTTGTAATGTGTTGTAATGTGTTGTAATGTTGTAATGTGTTGTAATGTTGTAATGATTGGTGGGCAGATCCGTCTCCACGTTGTAACACAGATTTAACAGCTTCAAAAGGAGTGAAACCCCCCAAAATATCTGAGTGAATGATTTTCTTTGAGATATTTCCCCCAGAATGCATTTGCGGCACAATCCAGGAGTACACTTTCTTTGAACCAGATGTCCCCCTCTCTTTCTGTCACTGAGGACATTCATGAAACAGACAGTCAGATGTAATGGATCTAACCACTATGTTATTGGCCGGCCAGCCCTCGTTCTACAGAGCCATGTTATTGGCCGGCCAGCCCTCGTTCTACAGAGCCATGTTATTGGCCGGCCAGCCCTCGTTCTACAGAGCCATGTTGTTGGACGGCCAGCCCTCGTTCTACAGAGCCATGTTATTGGCCGGCCAGCCCTCGTTCTACAGAGCCATGTTATTGGACATCCAGCCCTCGTTCCGGCCAGCCCTCGTTCTACAGAGCCATGTTATTGGCCGGCCAGCCCTCGTTCTACAGAGCCATGTTATTGGCCGGCCAGCCCTCGTTCTACAGAGCCATGTTATTGGACATCCAGCCCTCGTTCCGGCCAGCCCTCGTTCTACAGAGCCATGTTATTGGCCGGCCAGCCCTCGTTCTACAGAGCCATGTTATTGGACAGCCAGCCCTCGTTCTACAGAGCCATGTTATTCGCCGGCCAGCCCTCGTTCTACAGAGCCATGTTATTGGCCGGCCAGCCCTCGTTCTACAGAGCCATGTTATTGGCCGGCCAGCCCTCGTTCTACAGAGCCATGTTATTGGCCGGCCAGCCCTCGTTCTACAGAGCCATGTTATTGGACATCCAGCCCTCGTTCCGGCCAGCCCTCGTTCTACAGAGCCATGTTATTGGCCGGCCAGCCCTCGTTCTACAGAGCCATGTTATTGGACATCCAGCCCTCGTTCCGGCCAGCCCTCGTTCTACAGAGCCATGTTATTGGCCGGCCAGCCCTCGTTCTACAGAGCCATGTTATTGGACAGCCAGCCCTCATTCTACAGAGCCATGTTATTGGCCGGCCAGCCCTCGTTCCACAGAGCCATGTTATTGGCCGGCCAGCCCTCGTTCCGGCCAGCCCTCGTTCCGGCCAGCCCTCGTTCTACAGAGCCATGTTATTGGCCGGCCAGCCCTCGTTCTACAGAGCCATGTCATTGGCCGGCCAGCCCTCGTTCCACAGAGCCATGTTATTGGCCGGCCAGCCCTCGTTCCGGCCAGCCCTCGTTCTACAGAGCCATGTTAATGGCCGGCCAGCCCTCGTTCTACAGAGCCATGTCATTGGCCGGCCAGCCCTCGTTCCACAGAGCCATGTTATTGGCCGGCCAGCCCTCGTTCCGGCCAGCCCTCGTTCTACAGAGCCATGTTATTGGCCGGCCAGCCCTCGTTCTACAGAGCCATGTTATTGAACAGCCAGCCCTCGTTCTACAGAGCCATGTTATTGGACAGCCAGCCCTCGTTCTACAGAGCCATGTTATTGGCCGGCCAGCCCTCGTTCTACAGAGCCATGTTATTGGCCGGCCAGCCCTCGTTCTACAGAGCCATGCTATTGGACAGCCAGCCCTCGTTCTACAGAGCCATGCTATTGGACAGCCAGCCCTCGTTCCAGCCAGCCCTCGTTCTACAGAGCCATGCTATTGGACAGCCAGCCCTCGTTCCACAGAGCCATGCTATTGGACAGCCAGCCCTCGTTCCGGCCAGCCCTCGTTCTACAGAGCCATTCTATTGGACGGTCAGCCCTCGATTTCCGATTGAGCCGACATACGCAGCGTTTACCCCAAATGCCGTTTCTTTTGCCTTTTAAATGTTTATTACTCTGTAGAGCTGTATGTTGATTTTAAATGTCTAATTCTCTGTGGAGCTGTATGTTGATTTTAAATGTCTAATTCTCTGTGGAGCTGTATGTTGATTTTAAATGTCTATTACTCTGTAGAGCTGTACGTTGATTTTAAATGTCTAATTCTCTGTAGAGCTGTACGTTGATTTTAAATGTCTAATTCTCTGTAGAGCTGTATGTTGATTTTAAATGTCTAATTCTCTGTAGAGCTGTACGTTGATTTTAAATGTCTAATTCTCTGTAGAGCTGTATGTTGATTTTAAATGTCTAATTCTCTGTAGAGCTGTACGTTGATTTTAAATGTCTAATTCTCTGTAGAGCTGTACGTTGATTTTAAATGTCTAATTCTCTGTAGAGCTGTACGTTGATTTTAAATGTCTAATTCTCTGTAGAGCTGTACGTTGATTTTAAATGTCTAATTCTCTGTAGAGCTGTACGTTGATTTTAAATGTCTATTACTCTGTAGAGCTGTATGTTGATTTTAAATGTCTAATTCTCTGTAGAGCTGTATGTTGATTTTAAATATCTAATTCTCTGTAGAGCTGTATGTTGATTTTAAATGTCTAATTCTCTGTAGAGCTGTACGTTGATTTTAAATGTCTAATTCTCTGTAGAGCTGTATGTTGATTTTACTATGTCTAATTCTCTGTAGAGCTGTACGTTGATGTTAAATGTCTAATTCTCTGTAGAGCTGTATGTTGATTTTAAATGTCTATTTCTCTGTAGAGCTGTACGTTGATTTTAAATGTCTAATTCTCTGTAGAGCTGTATGTTGATTTTAAATGTCTAATTCTCTGTAGAGCTATGTTGATTTTAAATGTCTAATTCTCTGTAGAGCTGTATGTTGATTTTAAATGTCTAATTCTCTGTAGAGCTGTATGTTGATTTTAAATGTCTATGTTGATTTTAAATGTCTCTGTAGAGCTGTACGTTGATTTTAAATGTCTAATTCTCTGTAGAGCTGTACGTTGATTTTAAATGTCTAATTCTCTGTAGAGCTGTACGTTGATTTTAAATGTCTAATTCTCTGTAGAGTTGATTTTAAATGTCTAATTCTCTGTAGAGCTGTTTGATTTTAAATGTCTAATTCTCTGTAGAGCTGTATGTTGATTTTAAATGTCTATTCTCTGTAGAGCTGTACGTTGATTTTAAATGTCTAATTCTCTGTAGAGCTGTATGTTGATTTTAAATGTCTAATTCTCTGTAGAGCTGTACGTTGATTTTAAATGTCTAATTCTCTGTAGAGCTGTATGTTGATTTTAAATGTCTAATTCTCTGTAGAGCTGTACGTTGATTTTAAATGTCTAATTCTCTGTAGAGCTGTATGTTGATTTTAAATGTCTATTACTCTGTAGAGCTGTACGTTGATTTTAAATGTCTAATTCTCTGTAGAGCTGTACGTTGATTTTAAATGTCTAATTCTCTGTAGAGCTGTACGTTGATTTTAAATGTCTAATTCTCTGTAGAGCTGTACGTTGATTTTAAATGTCTAATTCTCTGTAGAGCTGTATGTTGATTTTAAATGTCTATTACTCTGTAGAGCTGTACGTTGATTTTAAATGTCTAATTCTCTGTAGAGCTGTATGTTGATTTTAAATGTCTATTACTCTGTAGAGCTGTACGTTGATTTTAAATGTCTAATTCTCTGTAGAGCTGTATGTTGATTTTAAATGTCTAATTCTCTGTAGAGCTGTACGTTGATTTTAAATGTCTATTACTCTGTAGAGCTGTACGTTGATTTTAAATGTCTAATTCTCTGTAGAGCTGTATGTTGATTTTAAATGTCTATTACTCTGTAGAGCTGTACGTTGATTTTAAATGTCTAATTCTCTGTAGAGCTGTATGTTGATTTTAAATGTCTATTACTCTGTAGAGCTGTACGTTGATTTTAAATGTCTAATTCTCTGTAGAGCTGTATGTTGATTTTAAATGTCTAATTCTCTGTAGAGCTGTACGTTGATTTTAAATGTCTAATTCTCTGTAGAGCTGTACGTTGATTTTAAATGTCTAATTCTCTGTAGAGCTGTACGTTGATTTTAAATGTCTAATTCTCTGTAGAGCTGTATGTTGATTTTAAATGTCTAATTCTCTGTAGAGCTGTATGTTGATTTTAAATGTCTATTACTCTGTAGAGCTGTACGTTGATTTTAAATGTCTAATTCTCTGTAGAGCTGTACGTTGATTTTAAATGTGTAATTCTCTGTAGAGCTGTATGTTGATTTTAAATGACTAATTCTCTGTAGAGCTGTACGTTGATTTTAAATGTCTAATTCTCTGTAGAGCTGTATGTTGATTTTAAATGTCTAATTCTCTGTAGAGCTGTACGTTGATTTTAAATGTCTAATTCTCTGTAGAGCTGTATGTTGATTTTAAATGTCTAATTCTCTGTAGAGCTGTACGTTGATTTTAAATGTCTAATTCTCTGTAGAGCTGTACGTTGATTTTAAATGTCTAATTCTCTGTAGAGCTGTACGTTGATTTTAAATGTCTAATTCTCTGTAGAGCTGTACGTTGATTTTAAATGTCTAATTCTCTGTAGAGCTGTACGTTGATTTTAAATGTCTAATTCTCTGTAGAGCTGTACGTTGATTTTAAATGTCTAATTCTCTGTAGAGCTGTACGTTGATTTTAAATGTCTAATTCTCTGTAGAGCTGTACGTTGATTTTAAATGTCTATTTCTCTGTAGAGCTGTACGTTGATTTTAAATGTCTAATTCTCTGTAGAGCTGTATGTTGATTTTAAATGTCTAATTCTCTGTAGAGCTGTACGTTGATTTTAAATGTCTAATTCTCTGTAGAGCTGTACGTTGATTTTAAATGTCTAATTCTCTGTAGAGCTGTATGTTGATTTTAAATGTCTAATTCTCTGTAGAGCTGTACGTTGATTTTAAATGTCTAATTCTCTGTAGAGCTGTACGTTGATTTTAAATGTCTAATTCTCTGTAGAGCTGTACGTTGATTTTAAATGTCTAATTCTCTGTAGAGCTGTACGTTGACGATACTGATTGAATAGGGACCACAGATCTTTAACAGAGCTGATCTGATTGGTCCCAAAAAAATGATACTTAATGAACAAAAAAAAATACAAATCCTAATTGAGCTGCCTGTTTAAACCACAGATAAGCCCTGTTCATCTGGTCGAGGTTACCACCGTGGTCCCTGCTACACCAAAAGACATATGGCTAACTTTCAGAGAATAAAACAATCTTAAAAGGCCATCTGCACCTCCCTGCCTGATTCCTTTGCCTCTTGTTATGCATCCAGAGCCCGTTGGGGGATTATCAGGCTGGCTGTACAGATCCCCTCTCTGTTGATAACAACACACTGCATTCTCTGAATAGCAACCGTTTGGGTTAAATAGGGGCGATTAGGGGCCACGTGGAACATGTGTTGGAGATCGTAGTGCTTCTAGACAATCGATGTCTGGTCGAATTGTGCCCAGACTAAAAGTGAAATCTTCTTGCTATCTGAGCTGTGGCTGTACTGTTGGCTATAGTGTGGAGTGGTCTAATGACTGGGCGTCAATGAGATATATACTGTACATGTAGATTTTACTGGGATAAAGACAAATGAATCATTATTAAATATTAAAACAAATGAACAGACATTGTTTTGAAGAGGTTTATGTGGCAGTAAACTGTCTCTGGTAAGAGTTTCTGAGTTGTGCTTTATGTTGATGGATTAGATAACAACGTCTGGTAGTACAGTCTTCAGTCTTCAGTCAGATTCCCTACAATCCCAACGTTACCGTGGTGAGACAGGACAAACGAATCCGCCCTCTGCACACATTCCCCAGGGGAACGTCCTTATTAATGTCATGGATCACATGAGGATTGGTTCATCTTTTAATTCAAACTAATTTAGCATTAAAAAAAGAGTTCATACAGAAAGAAAATAGGGATTCGTCTTCTTCCTCTTCTTCTTCTTCCTCTTCTGATTCTGTTTAATCTTGATTGATTAGAGTCTGCCAACTTCCCAGAAGTCTTCAGTAGAATTCACAGACATAGTCGTGGTGACCCAAAATCTGACCAACCACCAACATTCCCCAGAACAACTTTCCTACTTTTCCCAAACGCTCGAAAAAAACAAACCCCCCCCCCCAAACAAACAGCTTGAAACCGTTGACAGTTTAAAACAGAGTCATCAAAAATAACCCCTCGAGTCCTGACTTCACTTCAGAGACCTGGCTACCGCATCAGAGAGACATCCAATCAGCTCCCAACAATCCTTATCTCTCCAATTGCCTTCATTAAACAGTTCTTTTCTTGTCCTTTTATCGTTTTATGAAGCTCAAACGCGTCGCCGTTTATTGCTGCTACCAAGTCGGTTATCTGTGGATCGGTAATAGCAGCGCCTGAGAAGCCAGAGTTGAGAACGAGCATCATTACTGAAGGCCTTGGTCTGCATCCCAAATGGCACGCAACACTATTCCCTGTTTGGGGGATTGTATAGTAGTGGTGTAAATTGATGCCCCCTCCATTCCAAAAAAAATGGTTTAACCCAACCCAGTAAAGTCTCCAAACATTTATTTACGTTCTAATTCAAAGGCAATAACAAACATATTAGTCAGTTTATTCCACCTGAAAATACAGAACAAAGTATACAACGAATAGGTGTGGTTACATTCAAATATACTAATTGATAAAAAAAATACAAAAATAAACTGTATGTTTCGAAAAAAAAAAAAATAAAAAAGTTATAATCTTTGTAAATTATATCACAACTAGGACTGGTGGAGTTGTGTCACACATGCAGCTAACACAGACAAATGGAAATGTCTGCTCTACCCACACATACAACCAACTAATAGCAGCATTACCACCAAAAATAGAAGAGGCAAGTAGAAGGGGCAATAAGTAAGGGACTTGTCTGTCAGCCCTGAACTAAAGAACACAAATGGTTAAAGAAAAGTGTGATGAATAAAAACATATACCAATTTCATTTAAGGACCAAAACATTGACAGCTGTGGCATATAAACGGCATATAGTTGGGAGGAGATTTTAGATTTACCGATTCCAAGGCACATGGTTTATGAATTGACACCCAAAATGACACCGGATACAAAACTGTGAATTTTTCAATTTTAATGATTATACAACATTCTTAGAATCAATAGAATGTTATATATATTTATTTGGGGGATACAACCTTAGAACTTCTCAATTTAAATGATTATACAACATTCTTAGAATCAATAGAATGTTATATATATTTATATGGGGGATACAACCTTAGAACTTCTCAATTTAAATGATTATACAACATTCCTAGAATCAATAGAATGTTATATATATTTATTTGGGGAATACAACCTTAGAACTTCTCAATTTAAATGATTATACAACATTCTTAGAATCAATAGAATGTTATATATATTTATTTGGGGAATACAACCTTAGAACTTCTCAATTTAAATGATTATACAACATTCTTAGAATCAATAGAATGTTATATATATTTATTTGGGGAATACAACCTTAGAACTTCTCAATTTATATGATTATACAACATTCTTAGAATCAATAGAATGTTATATATATTTATTTGGGGAATACAACCTTAGAACTTCTCAATTTAAATGATTATACAACATTCTTAGAATCAATAGAATGTTATATATATATATTTGGGGAATACAACCATCCCAGCTCTGCAGATTCCGCTGTGAGGAGGCAGAGAGTCACATCATGGCCATAGAGGTTGTTATTCTCTATTTTGGTTCGGCCAGGGTGTGACTAGGGTGGGCATTCTATGTTCATTTTCTATGTTTTGGACTTCTGTGTTGTTTGGCCGGGTGTGGTTCTCAATCAGAGGCAGCTGTCTATCGTTGTCTCTGACTGAGAACCATACTTAGGTAGCCTTTTCCCCCCTGTGTGGTGTGGGTAGTTATGTTTCTGTTTAGTGTGGGTTGCACCTGACGGAGCTGTTTCGATTGTGCTTTTGTTGCTTGTTGTTTAGTCGTTCAGCTTTACCGTTTATAAATAATAAATGAACACGTATCACGCTGCACTTTGGTCCTCCACCAACGGCCGTTAGACAGAGTCATTAGGTCATTTGTTTTGGTATTGTCCAGACACAGAGTCATTAGGTCATGTGTTTTGGTATTGTCCACACAGAGTCATTAGGTCATGTGTTTTGGTATTGTCCAGACACAGAGTCATTAGGTCATGTGTTTTGGTATTGTCCAGACACAGAGTCATTAGGTCATGTGTTTTGGTATTGTCCAGACAGAGTCATTAGGTCATGTGTTTTGGTATTGTCCAGACACAGAGTCATTAGGTCATGTGTTGTGGTATTGTCCAGACACAGAGTCATTAGGTCATGTGTTGTGGTATTGTCCAGACACAGAGTCATTAGGTCATGTGTTGTGGTATTGTCCACACAGAGTCATTAGGTCATGTGTTTTGGTATTGTCCAGACACAGAGTCATTAGGTCATGTGTTGTGGTATTGTCCACACAGAGTCATTAGGTCATGTGTTTTGGTATTGTCCATACAGAGTCATTAGGTCATGTGTTTTGGTATTGTCCAGACACAGAGTCATTAGGTCATTTGTTTTGGTATTGTCCACACAGAGTCATTAGGTCATGTGTTTTGGTATTGTCCACACACAGAGTCATTAGGTCATGTGTTTTGGTATTGTCCACACAGAGTCATTAGGTCATGTGTTTTGGTATTGTCCAGATGTAAATCGTTGTTTGGTCACAGGTCCAGGAATGGCTGAAGAATTGCAACATTTACCTGGAGATAACTCTGCAGATAACACTACTGGGTGATCTGAAAAGTTATATTCAATCAATAATATAATTATTATTTTATAAAAAAAATGTTTTATCTTTAATTTACAATCTGTAGAAACTATGAGAGAAGAAAGGTTCAGAACTTTTGTGACATTAAAGCAAAGTTGATATATATGGCAAATCTGTGTTCTTTTGCCCATCTTAATCTTTTCTTTTTATTGGCCAGTCTGAGATGTGGCTTTTTCTTTGCAACTCTGCCTAGAAGGCCAGCATCCCGGAGTCGCCTCTTCACTGTTGACGTTGAGACTGGTGTTTTGCGGTACTATTTAATGAAGCTGCCAGTTGAGGACTTGTGAGGTGTCTGTTTCTCAAACTAGACACTCTAATGTACTTGTCCTCTTGCTCAGTTGTGCACCGGGGCCTCCCACTCCTCTTTCTATTCTGGTTAGAGCCAGTTTGTGCTGTTCTGTGAAGGAAGTAGTACACAGTGTTGTACGAGATCTTCAATTTCTCGCATGGAATAGCCTTCATTTCTCAGAACAAGAATAGACTGATGAGTTTCAGAAGAAACTCATTATTTGTTTCTGGACATTTTGAGCCTGTAATCGAACTCACAAATGCTGATGCTCCAGATACTCAACTAGTCTAAAGAAGTTTTATTGCTTCTTTAATCAGCACAAAAGTTTTCAGCTGTGCTAACATAATTGCAAAAGGGTTTTCTAATGATAAATTAGTATTTTTAGAATGATAAACTTGGATTAGCTAATACAACGTGCCATTGGAACACAGGAGTGGTGGTTGCTGATAATGGGCCTCTGTACTCCGATGTAGATATTCCATTAAAAATCAGCCGTTTCCAGCTACAATTGTCATTTACAACATTAACAATGTCTACACTGTATTTCTGATAAATTTGATGTTATTTTAATAGAAACCAAAAAAAAGTGCTTTTCTTTCAAAAACAAGGACATTTCTAAGTGACCAACCAAACCGTTGAACTGTAGTGTAAATGTGTAGATACATTTCACCTTTATGTAAACAGGGACTCACCATTAACACCAGAGTCTCTAACACAAGCAGCCCTGCAAATACAATAAACACGACAAAGATCTCAACTTCAAAAATTTATGACAGATTTCTTGAGTTATTTTAGATTAATATCAGACTTCTTTTTTGTTGTTGTTGAGGAAGTGAACTTGGCTACGGCATGTCAAGTGGGACATACAGTAATATTGGTTATTTTAAAGGGTGTATGTGAGCTAAGACGTTCTCTTCATCCTCAGATCAGTTCTGTTGGGTCCAAAAACCAACCTACAGCAGGCACATTGTCACGCCCTGGCACCTTGTCACGCCCTGGCACCTTGTCACGCTCTGGCTATAGGCACCTTGTCACGCCCTGGCCATAGGTACCTTGTCACGCCCTGGCTATAGGCACCTTGTCACGCCCTGGCTATAGGCACCTTGTCACACCCTGGCCATAGGTACCTTGTCACGCCCAGGCTATAGGCACCTTGTCACGCCCTGGCTATAGGCACCTTGTCACACCCTGGCCATAGGTACCTTGTCACGCCCTGGCTATAGGCACCTTGTCACGCCCTGGCTATAGGCACCTTGTCACACCCTGGCTATAGACACCTTGTCACACCCTGGCTATAGACACTTTGTCACGCCCTGGCTATAGGCACCTTGTCACGCCCTGGCCATAGGCACCTTGTCACGCCCTGGCACCTTGTCACGCCCTGGCACCTTGTCACGCCCTGGCCATAGGCACCTTGTCATGCCCTGGCTATAGACACCTTGTCACGCCCTGGCCATAGGCACCTTGTCACGCCCTGGCACCTTGTCACGCCCTGGCCATAGGCACCTTGTCACGCCCTGGCTATAGGCACCTTGTCACGCCCTGGCACCTTGTCACGCCCTGGCCATAGGCACCTTGTCACGCCCTGGCTATAGGCACCTTGTCATGCCCTGGCACCTTGTCACGCCCTGGCCATAGGCACCTTGTCACGCCCTGGCTATAGGCACCTTGTCACGCCCTGGCACCTTGTCACGCCCTGGCCATAGGCACCTTGTCACGCCCTGGCCATAGGCACCTTGTCACGCCCTGGCCATAGGTATCTTGTCACGCCCTGGCCATAGGTACCTTGTCACGCCCTGGCTATAGGCACCTTGTCACGCCCTGGCCATAGGTACATTGTCACGCCCTGGCTATAGGCACCTTGTCACGCCCTGGCCATAGGTACCTTGTCACGCCCTGGCCATAGGTACCTTGTCACGCCCTGGCTATAGGCACCTTGTCACGCCCTGGCCATAGGCACCTTGTCACGCCCTGGCCATAGGTACCTTGTCACGCCCTGGCTATAGGCACCTTGTCACGCCCTGGCTATAGGCACCTTGTCACGCCCTGGCCATAGGTACCTTGTCACGCCCTGGCTATAGGCACCTTGTCAAGCCCTGGCCATAGGTACCTTGTCACGCCCTGGCTATAGACACCTTGTCACGCCCTGGCTATAGGCACCTTGTCACGCCCTGGCTATAGGCACCTTGTCACGCCCTGGCTATAGACACCTTGTCACGCCCTGGCCATAGACACCTTGTCACGCCCTGGCACCTTGTCACGCCCTGGCACCTTGTCACGCCCTGGCTATAGGCACCTTGTCACGCCCTGGCGCCTTGTCACGCCCTGGCTATAGACACCTTGTCACGCCCTGGCTATAGACACCTTGTCACGCCCTGGCCATAGACACCTTGTCACGCCCTGGCCATAGACACCTTGTCACGCCCTGGCACCTTGTCACGCCCTGGCACCTTGTCACGCCCTGGCACCTTGTCACGCCCTGGCGCCTTGTCACGCCCTGGCTATAGGCACCTTGTCACGCCCTGGCTATAGACACCTTGTCACGCCCTGGCCATAGACACCTTGTCACGCCCTGGCACCTTGTCACGCCCTGGCACCTTGTCACGCCCTGGCTATAGGCACCTTGTCACGCCCTGGCACCTTGTCACGCCCTGGCTATAGACACCTTGTCACGCCCTGGCGCCTTGTCACGCCCTGGCTATAGGCACCTTGTCACGCCCTGGCACCTTGTCACGCCCTGGCTATAGGCAACTTGTCACGCCCTGGCTATAGGCACCTTGTCACGCCCTGGCCATAGGTACCTTGTCACGCCCTGGCTATAGGCACCTTGTCACGCCCTGGCCATAGGCACCTTGTCACGCCCTGGCGCCTTGTCACGCCCTGGCTATAGGCACCTTGTCACGCCCTGGCACCTTGTCACGCCCTGGCCATAGGCACCTTGTCACGCCCTGGCTATAGGCACCTTGTCACGCCCTGGCCATAGGCACCTTGTCACGCCCTGGCTATAGGCACCTTGTCACGCCCTGGCTATAGGCACCTTGTCACGCCCTGGCACCTTGTCACGCCCTGGCTATAGGCACCTTGT
>NW_027011492.1:398249-430749 GCF_036934945.1 Oncorhynchus masou masou | reverse complement strand
CCCCGTTTAAACCCACCTAGCTAATCATAGCCCCGTTTAAACCCACCTAGCTAATCATAGCCCCGTTTAAACCCACCTAGCTAATCATAGCCCCCTTTAAACCCACCTAGATAATTACAGTCCCTTAAACCCACCTAGATAATCACAGTCCCTTAAACCCACCTTGCCAATCACATCCCCTATTAAACCCACCTAGCCAATCACAGCCCCCTTAAACCCACCTAGCCAATCACATCCCCTATTAAACCCACCTAGCTAATCACATCCCCTATTAAACCCACCCAGCCAATCACATCCCCTATTAAACCCACCTAGCTAATCATAGCCCCCTTTAAACCCACCTAGCCAATCACAGCCCCCTTTAAACCCACCTAGCTAATCACATCCCCTATTAAACCCACCTAGCTAATCATAGCCCCATTTAAACCCACCTAGCTAATCATAGCCCCCTTTAAACCCACCTAGCTAATCATAGCCCCCTTTAAACCCACCTTGCCAATCACATCCCCTATTAAACCCACCTAGCCAATCACAGCCCCCTTAAACCCACCTAGCCAATCACATCCCCTATTAAACCCACCTAGCCAATCACATCCCCTATTAAACCCACCTAGCTAATTACAGACCAATTTAAACCCCTGAAGCTCATTACAAGCTAGAACTTTAATCCAAATGTTTTACCTCCAACATACAGGATGGCTCTCCATCGAACACAGCTAATTAGTAGAAACAACACAGAGGAATGATAGAAGATCATTAGTAGAAACAACACAGAGGAATGATAGAAGATCATTAGTAGAAACAACACAGAGGAATTATAGAAGATCATTAGTAGAAACAACACAGATGAATGATAGATAATTAGTAGAAACAACACAGATGAATGATAGATAATTAGTAGAAACAACACAGATGAATGATAAATAATTAGTAGAAACAACACAGATGAATGATAGATCATTAGTAGAAACAACACAGATGAATGATAGATAAGTAGTAGAAACAACACAGATGAATGATAGATAATTAGTAGAAACAACACAGATGAATGACAGATCATTAGTAGAAACAACACAGATGAATGATAGATAATTAGTAGAAACAACACAGATGAATGATAGATAATTAGTAGAAACAGCACATTGAAATATAAAAATAAATAAACATATGCGATAATAATTATTTAAAAGAAGAATAAGATATGACATATATCTACCCTGGCATGACGAACTCCCAAAAATTCATTTTTTCAAGGAGAAGAGAAAGACAACAGACTGTGTTGCAGATCAATCATATTTTTTATTTTATTTAACCAGGCAAGTCAGCTAAGAACAAATTATTATTTACAATGACAGCATACCCCTGGCCAAACCCCAAACCCGGGTGACTCTGGGCCAATTGTGCGCCTCCCTATTGGACTCCCAATCACGGCCGGTTGTTATACAGCCTGGAATTGAACCAGGGTCTGTAGTGAATGCCTCCAGCACTGAGATGCAGTGCCTTAGACAGCTGCGCCACTCGGGAACCCATATATCATAGAGCTAGCTTCAGATCAATCAGATATCATAGAGCTAGCTGCAGATCAATCATATATCATAGAGATAGCTGCAGATCAATCATATATCATAGAGCTAGCTTCAGATCAATCATATATCATAGAGCTAGCTGCAGATCAATCATATATCATAGAGCTAGCTGCAGATCAATCATATATCATAGAGCTAGCTGCAGATCAATCATATATCATAGAGCTAGCTGCAGATCAATCATATATCATAGAGCTAGCTTCAGATCAATCATATATCATAGAGCTAGCTGCAGATCAATCATATATCATAGAGCTAGCTGCAGATCAATCATATATCATAGAGCTAGCTGCAGATCAATCAGATATCATAGAGCTAGCTTCAGATCAATCATATATCATAGAGCTAGCTGCAGATCAATCAGATATCATAGAGCTAGCTGCAGATCAATTATATATCATAGAGCTAGCTTCAGATCAATCATATATCATAGAGCTAGCTGCAGATCAATCATATATCATAGAGCTAGCCTCAGATCAATCATATATCATAGAGCTAGCTGCAGATCAATCATATATCATAGAGCTAGCTGCAGATCAATCATATATCATAGAGCTAGCTGCAGATCAATCATATAGAGCTAGCCTCAGATCAATCATATAGAGCTAGCCTCAGATCAATCATATAGAGCTAGCCTCAGATCAATCAGATATCATAGAGCTAGCCTCAGATCAATCAGATACCATAGAGCTAGCTGCAGATCAATCATATAGAGCTAGTCTCAGATCAATCAGATACCATAGAGCTAGCTGCAGATCAATCATATATCATAGAGCTAGCTGCAGATCAATCATATATTATAGAGCTAGCTGCAGATCAATCATATATCATAGAGCTAGCTGCAGATCAATCATATATCATAGAGCTAGCTGCAGATCAATCATATATCATAGAGCTAGCTGCAGATCAATCATATATCATAGAGCTAGCCTCAGATCAATCAGATATCATAGAGCTAGCTTCAGATCAATCATATATCATAGAGCTAGCTGCAGATCAATCATATATCATAGAGCTAGCTGCAGATCAATCACATAGAGCTAGCCTCAGATCAATCATATAGAGCTATGTGTGTGTGTGTGTGTGTGTGTCTGTGTGTCTGTGTGTGGTGTGCATGTGTGTGTTTGTTTGTGTGTGTTTGTGTGTCTGCATGTGCGTGTGTCTGCGTGTGTGTGTGTGTGTCTGTGTTTGTGTCTGTGTCTCTGAGTGTGTGTGTGTCAGAGCATCTAATGTTGTGCCCTTGAGTTAGAGCCACATGACCTGAACAGCCCCAGTAAACCCCACGGTCTTATACATGGAATGTAAAGTATGAAGAAGTTTCCTAGAAAACAGACCTCCTCCACTTTAAAAAGTATAAAATGTCCTTCTAAATGGTTCTGTAAAGTATATAATATCCTTCTAAATGGTTCTGTAACGTATATAATATCCTTCTAAATGGTTCTGTAACGTATATAATATCCTTCTAAATGGTTGTGTAAAGTATAAAATATCATTATAAATGGTTCTGTAAAGTATAAAATACAATTATAAATGGTTCAGTAAAGTATATAATGTCCTTCTAAATGGTTCTGTAAAGTATAAAATGTCATTATAAATGGTTCTGTAAAGTATATAATGTCCTTCTAAATGGTTCTGTAAAGTATAAAATGTCATTATAAATGGTTCTGTAAAGTATTAAATATCCTTCTAAATGGTTCTGTAAAGTATATAATAGCCTTATAAATGGTTCTGTAAGGTATAGAATATCCATCTAAATGGTTCTGTAAAGTATATAATATCCATCTAAATGGTTCTGTAAAGTATATAATATTCTTCTAAATGGTTCTGTAAAGTATAGAATATCCATCTAAATGGTTCTGTAAAGTATATAATATTCTTCTAAATGGTTCTGTAAAGTATATAATATTCTTCTAAATGGTTCTGTAAAGTATTAAATATCCTTCTAAATGGTTCTGTAGAGTATATAATATTCTTCTAAATGGTTCTGTAAAGTATATAATATTCTTCTAAATGGTTCTGTAAAGTATATAATATTCTTCTAAATGGTTCTGTAAAGTATTAAATATCCTTCTAAATGGTTCTGTAGAGTATATAATATCATTATAAATGGTTCTGTAAAGTATATAATATTCTTCTAAATGGTTCTGTAAAGTATATAATATTCTTCTAAATGGTTCTGTAAAGTATATAATATCATTATAAATGGTTCTGTAAAGTATATAATATCCTTCTAAATGGTTCTGTAACGTATATAATATCCTTCTAAATGGTTCTGTAGAGTATATAATATCCTTCTAAATGGTTCTGTAAAGTATTAAATATCCTTCTAAATGGTTCTGTAAAGTATATAATGTCCTTCTAAATGGTTCTGTAAAGTATAAAATATCATTCTAAATGGTTCTGTAAAGTATATAATATCAATATAAATGGTTCTGTAAAGTATAAAATATCATTATAAATGGTTCTGTAAAGTATATAATAGCCTTATAAATGGTTCTGTAAAGTATAAATTATTGTTATAAATGGTTCTGTAAAGTATATAATATCCTTCTAAATGGTTCTGTAAAGTATAAAATGTCATTATAAATGGTTCTGTAAAGTACAAAATATCCTTCTAAATGGTTCTGTAAAGTACATAATATCATTATAAATGGTTCTGTAAAGTATAAAATATCATTATAAATGGTTCTGTAAAGTATATAATATTCTTCTAAATGGTTCTGTAAAGTATATAATATTCTTCTAAATGGTTCTGTAAAGTATATAATATCATTATAAATTGTTCTGTAAAGTATATAATATCCTTCTAAATGGTTCTGTAAGGTATATAATATCCTTCTAAATGGTTCTGTAGAGTATATAATGTCCTTCTAAATGGTTCTGTAAAGTATTAAATATCCTTCTAAATGGTTCTGTAAAGTATATAATAGCCTTATAAATGGTTCTGTAAAGTATATAATAGCCTTATAAACGGTTCTGTAGAGTATATAATAGCCTTATAAATGGTTCTGTAAAGTATAAAATATTCTTATAAATGGTTCTGTAAAGTATATAATAGCCTTCTAAATGGTTCTGTAAAGTATAAAATGTCATTATAAATGGTTCTGTAAAGTATATAATAGCCTTATAAATGGTTCTGTAAAGTATATAATATCCTTCTAAATGGTTCTGTAAAGTATAAAATGTCATTATAAATGGTTCTGTAAAGTATATAATAGCCTTATAAATGGTTCTGTAAAGTATAAAATATTCTTATAAATGGTTCTGTAAAGTATATAATAGCCTTCTAAATGGTTCTGTAAAGTATAAAATATTGTTATAAATGGTTCTGTAAAGTATAAAATATTGTTATAAATGGTTCTGTAAAGTATATAATAGCCTTCTAAATGGTTCTGTAAAGTATAAAATATTGTTATAAATGGTTCTGTAAAGTATAAAATATTGTTATAAATGGTTCTGTAAAGAATAAAATATTGTTATAAATGGTTCTGTAAAGTATAAAATATTGTTATAAATGGTTCTGTAAAGAATAAAATATTGTTATAAATGGTTCTGTAAAGTATATAATAGCCTTCTAAATGGTTCTGTAAAGTATATAATAGCTTTATAAATGGTTCTGTAAAGTATATAATAGCCTTCTAAATGGTTCTGTAAAGTATATAATATCATTATAAATGGTTCTGTAAAGTATAAAATATCATTATAAATGGTTCTGTAAAGAATAAAATATAATTAGAAATGGTTCTGTAAAGTATAAAATATAATTATAAATGGTTCTGTAAAGTATAAAATATAATTATAAATGGTTCTGTAAAGTATAAAATATTGTTATAAATGGTTCTGTAAAGTATAAAATATAATTATAAATGGTTCTGTAAAGTATAAAATATTGTTATAAATGGTTCTGTAAAGTATAAAATATAATTATAAATGGTTCTGTAAAGTATATAATAGCCTTATAAATGGTTCTGTAAAGTATATAATGTCCTTCTAAATGGTTCAGTAAAGTATATAATGTCCTTCTAAATGGTTCAGTAAAGTATATAATAGCCTTATAAATGGTTCTGTAAAGTATATAATGTCCTTCTAAATGGTTCAGTAAAGTATAAATAGCCTTATTATCACGAGGATGTGACCCAGACGGAGACACAGGAGGCAGATAGTACAGCTCTCAGATTATTTATTAGAAACACGGGGCAGTTAAAGGAAGGTCGACGGCAGGCAGAGGATCGTAATCAGGTCAGAGTCGGGCAGGCTCGGGGTCAGGGCAGGCAGAGGTTCGTAATCAGGTCAGAGTCAGGCAGGCTCGGTGTCAGGGCAGGCAGAGGATCGTAATCAGGTCAGAGTCGGGCAGGCTCGGGGTCAGGGCAGGTAGAGGATCGTGATAAGGTCAGAGTCGGGCAGGCTCGGGGTCAGGGCAGGCAGAGGTTCGTGATAAGGTCAGAGTCGGGCAGGCTCGGGTCAGGGCAGGCAGAGGTTCATGATAAGGTCAGAGTCGGGCAGGCTCGGGGTCAGGGCAGGCAGAGGATCGTAATCAGGTCAGAGTCAGGCAGGCTCGGGGTCAGGGCAGGCAGAGGATCGTGATAAGGTCAGAGTCGGGCAGGCTCGGGGTCAGGGCAGGCAGAGGATCGTAATCAGGTCAGAGTCAGGCAGGTACAGGACGGCAGGCAGGCTCGGGGTCAGGGCAGGCAGAATGGTCAGAACTGGGAAAAACTAGGAAACAGAACTAGAGAAACAGGAAGGCGGGAGAGTACGCTGGTAAGACCTGACAAGAAAAACTGGCAACCGACAAACGGAGAAAACAGGTATAAATACACAGGGGATAATGGGGAAGATGGGCCCCATCTCCACATCAATCCGATGTAAAGACTCTTCCCCCATCTCCACATCAATCCCATGTAAAGACTCTTCCCCCATCTCCACATCAATCCCATGCAAAGACTCTTCCCCCATCTCCACATCAATCCCATGTAAAGACCCTTCCCCCATCTCCACCATCCATCCCATGTAAAGACTCTTCCCCCATCTCCACATCAATCCCATGTAAAGACTCTTCCCCCATCTCCACATCAATCCCATGTAAAGACTCTTCCCCCATCTCCACATCAATCCCATGTAAAGACTCTTCCCCCATCTCCACATCAATCCCATGTAAAGACTCTTCCCCCATCTCCACATCAATCCCATGTAAAGACTCTTCCCCCATCCCTATCTCCACATCAATCCCATGTAAAGACTCTTACCCCATCTCCACATCAATCCCATGTAAAGACTCTTCCCCATCTCCACATCAATCCCATGTAAAGACTCTTCCCCCATCCCCCATCCCCACATCAATCCCATGTAAAGACCCTTCCCCCATCCCCCATCTCCACATCAATCCCATGTAAAGACTCTTCCCCCATCCCTATCTCCACATCAATCCCATGTAATGACTCTTCCCCCATCTCCACATCAATCCCATGTAAAGACTCTTCCCCATCTCCACATCAATCCCATGTAAAGACTCTTCCCCCATCTCCACATCAATCCCATGAAAAGACTCTTCCCCCATCCCCATCTCCACATCAATCCCATGTAAAGACTCTTCTCCCATCCCTCATCTCCACATCAATCCCATGCAAAGACCCTTCCCCCATCCCCACATCAATCCCATGTAAAGACTCTTCCCCCATCCCCCATCCCCACATCAATCCCATGTAAAGACTCTTCCCCCATCCCCATCTCCACATCAATCCCATGTAAAGACTCTTCCCCTATCTCCACATCAATCCCATGTAAAGACTCTTCCCCCATCTCCACATCAATCCCATGTAAAGACTCTTCCCCCAGCTCCACATCAATCCCATGTAAAGACTCTTCCCCCATCTCCACATCAATCCCATGTAAAGACTCTTCCCCCATCTCCACATCAATCCCATGTAAAGACTCTTCCCCCATCTCCACATCAATCCCATGTAAAGACTCTTCCCCCATCTCCACATCAATCCCATGTAAAGACTCTTCCCCCATCTCCACATTAATCCCATGTAAAGACTCTTCCCCCATCTCCACATCAATCCCATGTAAAGACTCTTCCCTCATCTCCACATCAATCCCATGTAAAGACTCTTCCCCCATCTCCACATCAATCCCATGTAAAGACTCTTCCCCATCTCCACATCAATCAATGTCTCCACCAGTCCTCTCCGTTTCTCCCACGTATCCATCTCCCCTCTGATTCCGGTACTGTCTCAATAGTGTATATTGTTTACCAATATACTTCTATAAAATTATTACATTTCCATCATCCGGTCCCCGATTCCTGCCGACTAAGCCAAATGTGGCAATATGATGGAGTGCCGCTGATCTTGGGTCAGTCTAGCCTTTTCCCCACTGATGGTAAAGGTTAGGATTGGGGGAGGGGAAGCTGATCATAGAATCATAGAATCATAGAATCGTAGAATCATAGAATCGTAGAATCATAGAATCATAGTAACCAAGGGACATTTCTTTCCAGAGCGCTATATGACATTTTGCAGAGAAAAAGGAAGACACAGAATGCACACATTGTTAACACAATAAAACTGTATTACATTTGTGCTTAAAATTATTACAATACATTATTTACAAGCGTTGTTGTTGTTGTTGTCCTTCCTGGAAATAAACATCTCATGCTGGATGACACAAGAAACCCTTATACAATAGCAAGCAGGAAGGAATCTATCTGTTTCTGGACAACGACGATTTACAAATGAAACAATCTTCTTCATTTTTGTGTGTTTCTTACTTCCTTCGAGTTGTTTGTGTTCATTAGCTAACTGTTGCCTTCGTTGTAAAGTATAGTTCCCTGTTGATCATCTAGTTGATCATTTAAATTCAGCTGCAAGGGCGAAGAGGTATTTTCCTTCCGAGAAGGAAGGTTGACGGGTCACTCAAAGCCAGCGTCCTCAATACCACCCTATTCCCTATGTAGTGCACTACTATAGACCAGAGCCCTATTCCCTATATAGTGCACTACTTTAGACCAGAACCCTATTCCCTATATAGTACACTACTTTAGACCAGAGCCCTATTCCCTATATAGTGGTACTACTATAGACCAGAGCCCTATTCCCTATATAGTGCACTACTTTAGACCAGGGCCCTATTCCCTACATAGTGCACTACTTTAGACCAGAGCCCTATTCCCTACATAGTGCACTACTTTAGACCAGGGCCCTATTCCCTACATAGTGCACTACTTTAGACCAGAGCCCTATTCCCTACATAGTGCACTACTTTAGACCAGGGCCCTATTCCCTATATAGTACACTACTTTAGACCAGAGCCCTATTCCCTATATAGTACACTACTTTAGACCAGATAACCCTATTCCCTATATAGCACACTACTTTAGACCAGAGCCCTATTCCCTATATAGTACACTACTTTAGACCAGATAACCCTATTCCCTATATAGCACACTACTATAGACCAGAGCCATATTCCCTATATAGTACACTACTATAGACCAGAGCCCTATTCCCTATGTAGTGCACTACTTTAGACCAGAGAGCCCTATTCCCTATATAGTACACTACTTTAAACCAGAGAGCCCTATTCCCTATATAGTACACTACTTTAGACCAGAGCCCTATTCCCTATATAGTGCACTACTTTACACCAGAGAGCCCTATTCCCTATATAGTGCACTACTTTAGACCAGAGCCCTATTCCCTATATAGTGCACTACTTTAGACCAGAGCCCTATTCCCTATATAGCACTACTTTAGACCAGAGCCCTATTCCCTATATAGTGCACTACTTTAAACCAGAGCCCTATTCCCTATATAGTGCACTACTTTAGACGAGAGCCCTATTCCCTATATAGTGCGTGACTTTTGGCCAGGGCTCCATATACGAAATAGAGTGTCATTGAGGAAACACCTCGGAGTAAACAATTACCTAACGCTCACAGACCATGTGACCAGCAAAGTCTTCATTGAAGGCAACTTGCATCTGCGCCAGCTGACAGTACAGCCTACGTACCAGAAGAGGAAGCGCCAGGCTACTCCCATCTAGTCACAACTGACTGAGAGTTAAAACAGTGATTAAACTAATAGTGATCGAAAGAATTCAAGTATCAGCATGTTGAAGAATGACATTCTGCATTAATGAAAATTGGGACAACAGGTGATCAATAGTCAAAGCACTGAAAGCTTATCAAATAAATGAAATAAATACAGTCTACAAAAAGTACCCCCCCAGATACCCCTAGAAATCCCCCCAGATACCCCTTGAACCACTCCCCAGACACCCCTAGAAACCCCCCTCCCCTAGATACCCCTAGAACCCCCCAGATACCCCTTGAACCCCCCAGATACCCCTTGAACCACTCCTCCTCCCCCGATACCCCTAGAACCTCCCCTCACCCATCACCCCCCCGGTACCCCTAGAACCCCGCCCCCACCACAATAACCCTTGAACCACTCCCCCCCAGACCCAGTGTGAGAGCACAAACCAAAGGCAGGAAGGGGGGTGGACATTGGGGGGGGGTGGACACTGGGGAGGGGGAATTGGGGAGGGGCATTGGGGAGGGGGTGGACATTGGGGAGGGGTGGGGTGGACATTGGGGAGGGGGAGGTGGACATTGGGGAGGGGGGGACTGGACATTGGGGAGGGGGTGGACATTGGGGAGGGGGGGGGGTGGACATTGGGGAGGGGGGGACGGGTGGACATTGGGGAGGAGGGGTGTAAGTATTTGTGTCTCTTTTTCCTGGGAGGGGGCAGGGGGCGAAGGTGGATTGGGGTATCATTGTAAAGCCAGTGTTTGGTTGTGGGGAAGAGGCATCATCCTTCAGAACACAAACAAAGTCAACTTTTGTACATGTCGTCCATTGTGACCTTGTAAGGGGCTCCCCTCCCCCCTCCTCCCCTGACAACCCTTAGTCTCTATGGCCAGTCTCTAACAGCCAGTCTCTATGGCTATTCTGTACAGCTGAGAAACGGTCCCTTCCAGGTTGAACGTTGGTTGTTGGTTGGTTATATACACGATAGGACTCTGACATTGGAGAGGAAGAGAGAGAGAGAGAGAGAGAGAGAGAGAGTTGTAGTAGTGCTTTTGGTGTCTGATTGGATGGCTTTCCACCTTCCTTCCTTCAATCTGATTGGATGGCTCTCCTCCTTCCTTCCTTCCTTCCTTCCTTCCTTCCTTCCTTCCTTCCTTCCTTCCTTCCTTCCTTCCTTCCTTCCTTCCTTCCTTCCTTCCTTCAGTCTGATTGGATGTCTCTCCTCCTTCCTCCCTTCAGTCTGATTGGATGGCTCTCCTCCTCCTTTCAGTCTGATTGGATGTCTCTCCTCCTCCTCCCTTCAGTCTGATTGGATGTCTCTCCTCCTCCTCCCTTCAGTCTGATTGGATGTCTCTCCTCCTCCTCCCTTCAGTCTGATTGGATGACTCTCCTCCTCCTCCCTTCAGTCTGATTGGATGTCTCTCCTCCTCCTCCCTTCAGTCTGATTGGATGTCTCTCCTCCTCCTCCCTTCAGTCCGATTGGATGTCTCTCCTCCTCCTCCCTTCAGTCCGATTGGATGTCTCTCCTCCTCCTCCCTTCAGTCCGATTGGATGTCTCTCCTCCTCCTCCCTTCAGTCTGATTGGATGTCTCTCCTCCTCCTCCCTTCAGTCTGATTGGATGTCTCTCCTCCTCCTCCCTTCAGTCTGATTGGATGACTCTCCTCCTCCTCCCTTCAGTCTGATTGGATGACTCTCCTCCTCCTCCCTTCAGTCTGATTGGATGTCTCTCCTCCTCCTCCCTTCAGTCTGATTGGATGTCTCTCCTCCTCCTCCCTTCAGTCCGATTGGATGTCTCTCCTCCTCCCTTCAGTCCGATTGGATGTCTCTCCTCCTCCTCCCTTCAATCTGATTGGATGTCTCTCCTCCTCCTCCCTTCAGTCTGATTGGATGGCTCTCCTCCTGCTTCCTTCAGTCTCTCTCTGCTCTCCTCAATCACCCCCCCCACCCCTCTCTCTCTCTGCTCTTCATCTGTAGTCAGCGAACCTGCGGGGCGTATCCCTCCTTCATCAGCCCCTCCTCGTAGTCCGTCTGACACAGGATCATATTGTTCTTCAGGAAGAACTTGTCTCCCACACAAAACCTGGAGAGGGAGGGAGAGAAAAGAGAGAGTTTATTGACTTTCATTTTTGAGTTGTTTACTTCAAATGTTTTTTTTTTTACAGGGACAGTGCACATTAATCAACGTTTCAGTAAAAGTGACGGTTTTAGCCAGCCGGCTAATTTTCAACCGCAGTCCCTTGGCAGGTTATTAAAAAACAATTACAAATAACAATACAGACAATCATTGATCAGTGAGCACACGCAGAGCAACATAGGACAAACAAGACGTAGCATACAGACAGAGCAACATAGAACAAGCAACATAGAACAGGCAAGACGTAGCATACAGAAAGAGCAACATAGAACAAGCAACATAGAACAGGCAAGACGTAGCATACAGACAGAGCAACATAGAACAAGCAAGACGTAGCATACAGACAGAGCAACATAGAACAAGCAACATAGAACAAGCAAGACGTAGCATACAGACAGAGCAACATAGAACAATCAAGACGTAGCATACAGACAGAGCAACATAGAACAAGCAACATAGAACAGGCAAGACGTAGCATACAGACCGAGCAACATAGAACAAGCAAGACGTAGCATACAGACAGAGCAACATAGGACAAGCAACATAGAACAAGCAAGATGTAGCATACAGACAGAGCAACATAGAACAAGCAACATAGAACAAGCAAGATGTAGCATACAGACAGAGCAACATAGGACAAGCAAGACGTAGCATACAGACAGAGCAACATAGGACAAGCAACATAGAACAAGCAAGATGTAGCATACAGACAGAGCAACATAGAACAAGCAACATAGAACAAGCAAGATGTAGCATACAGACAGAGCAACATAGGACAAGCAAGACGTAGCATACAGACAGAGCAACATAGGACAAGCAAGACGTAGCATACAGACAGAGCAACATAGAACAAGCAAGACGTAGCATACAGACAGAGCAACATAGAACAAGCAAGACATAGCAACATAGAACAAGCAAGACGTAGCATACAGACAGAGCAACATAGAACAAGCAAGACGTAGCATACAGACAGAGCAACATAGAACAAGCAACATAGAACAGGCAAGACGTAGCATACAGACAGAGCAACATAGAACAAGCAAGATAGAACAGGCAAGACGTAGCATACAGACCGAGCAACATAGAACAAGCAAGACGTAGCATACAGACAGAGCAACATAGAACCAACAAGACATACCATACAGACAGAGCAAAATAGAACAAGCAAGACGTAGCATACAGACAGAGCAACATAGAACAAGCAAGACGTAGCATACAGACAGAGCAACATAGAACAAGCAAGACGTAGCATACAGACAGAGCAACATAGGACAAAAAGCAGCAAGACATAATCTATAAAAGCAACAAAGTGTTTCCACACCTCACAAGCTACAGACAACATGGAGAGTGGCAACACACAACTAGGGATTATGATCACAAATCTGACTGGCCTTGAGCTTCATGTTTTTATGGTGAAGGTGTGATAGGTGGTGCAGTTATGTGTGTCTGATGGCAGTGTATTCCAGACATGGGAAGCTCTCACAGAGAAAGCAGATTTACTAAAGGTGCTTTTCCTTAATAAGGGAACTACACAGTCACCTCTCGTGGCAGACCTTGTGGATCTGCTGCCATAGGTTTGGGTTTTCTGTTTAACAGAAGTACTGAGTGGAGGGGGAGGAGCCAGGCCGTTTAGGATCTTGAATACAAGACATGCGTCGGTGTGTTGCACCAGATTTTCCCAACTCGGGAGCTCATGCTTCCTGAGGATGTAACAGTGATGATGGCTATTGGGCTTCCTGTCAAGCACTTTGAGAGCCTGTTTGTAGACAGACTGAATAGGTTTTAATGTTGTACAGCAAGCCTGGGCCCAACTAGTCAAGCAGTATATTAAGTGGGGGAGTATCATAGAGTTGAAGTACATTTTGGCTACCTCTGTAGTCAAACAATTTCGTATAAATCGGGAAATTAGCTAGGTTGAATTTGGATATTTGAATTACCTTTTTCACCTGCTTTTAAAAAGAGAGGTTGGAATCGAGTATGAAGCCAAGGTGCTTAACATCAGATACCAGCTGGAGCTTCTCCCCTGACACATAGACATCTGGCTCAGTAGCATCAGATACCAGCTGGAGCTTCTCCCCTGACACACAGACATCTGGCTCAGTAGCATCAGATACCAGCTGGAGCTTCTCCCCTGACACATAGACACATAGACATCTGGCTCAGTAGCATCAGATACCACCTGGAGCTCCTCCCCTGACACATAGACATCTGGCTCAGTAGCATCAGATACCACCTGGAGCTTCTCCCCTGACACATAGACATCTGGTTCAGTGGCATCAGATACCACCTGGAGCTCCTCCCCTGACACATAGACATCTGACTCAGTAGCATCAGATACCACCTGGAGCTTCTCCCCTGACACATAGACATCTGGCTCAGTAGCATCAGATACCACCTGGAGCTTCTCCCCTGACACATAGACATCTGGTTCAGTAGCATCAGATACCAGCTGGAGCTTCTCCCCTGACACATAGACATCTGGCTCAGTAGCATCAGATACCACCTGGAGCTTCTCCCCTGACACATAGACATCTGGCTCAGTAGCATCAGATACCACCTGGAGCTTCTCCCCTGACACATAGACATCTGGCTCAGTAGCATCAGATACCACCTGGAGCTTCTCCCCTGACACATAGACATCTGGCTCAGTAGCATCAGATACCACCTGGAGCTCCTCCCCTGACACATAGACATCTGGCTCAGTAGCATCAGATACCAGCTGGAGCTTCTCCCCTGACACATAGACATCTGGCTCAGTAGCATCAGATACCAGCTGGAGCTTCTCCCCTGACACATAGACACACAGACATCTGGTTCAGTAGCATCAGATACCACCTGAGTGAGTCACTGAGTCACTTTGTAACCTGGACCATTACAGTAGTGAGTCACTGAGTCACTATGTAACCTGGACCATTACAGTAATGAGTCACTGAGTCACTTTGTAACCTGGACCATTACAGTAGTGAGTCACTATGTAACCTGGACCATTACAGTAGTGAGTCACTGAGTCACTATGTAACCTGGACCATTACAGTAGTGAGTCACTGAGTCACTATGTAACCTGGACCATTACAGTAGTGAGTCACTGAGATACTATGTAACCTGGACCGTTACAGTAGTGAGTCACTGAGATACTATGTAACCTGGACAATTACAGTAGTGAGTCACTTTGTAACCTGGACCATTACAGTAGTGAGTCACTGAGCCACTTTGTAACCTGGACAATTACAGTAATGAGTCGCTTTGTAACCTGGACCATTACAGTAGTGAGTCACTATGTAACCTGGACCATTACAGTAGTGAGTCACTATGTAACCTGGACCATTACAGTAGTGAGTCACTATGTAACCTGGACCATTACAGTAGTGAGCCACTTTGTAACCTGGACCATTACAGTAGTGAGTCACTATGTAACCTGGACCATTACAGTAGTGAGTCACTATGTAACCTGGACCATTACAGTAGTGAGTCACTATGTAACCTGGACCATTACAGTAGTGAGTCACTGAGTCACTATGTAACCTGGACCATTACAGTAGTGAGTCACTATGTAACCTGGACCATTACAGTAGAGAGTCACTATGTAACCTGGACCATTACAGTAGTGAGTCACTGAGTCACTATGTAACCTGGACCATTACAGGAGTGAGTCACTATGTAACCTGGACCATTACAGTAGTGAGTCACTATGTAACCTGGACCATTACAGTAGTGAGCCACTTTGTAACCTGGACCATTACAGTAGTGAGTCACTGAGCCACTTTGTAACCTGGACCATTACAGTAGTGAGCCACTTTGTAACCTGGACCATTACAGTAGTGAGTCACTTTGTAACCTGGACCATTACAGTAGTGAGTCACTTTGTAACCTGGACCATTACAGTAGTGAGTCACTTTGTAACCTGGACCATTACAGTAGTGAGTCACTTTGTAACCTGGACCATTACAGTAGTGAGTCACTTTGTAACCTGGACCATTACAGTAGTGAGTCACTTTGTAACCTGGACCATTACAGTAGTGAGTCACTTTGTAACCTGGACCATTACAGTAGTGAGTTCTTGTGCAGCTTGTTGTTTGCTCTTTGCACATATATCACTGTATCATCTGAAAACATCTGAACTACAGACCCAGTACAGACAGAAGGCAGATCATTAATGTACAGGCTGAACTACAGACCCAGTACAGACAGAAGGCAGATCATTAATGTACAGGTTGATCTACAGACCCAGTACAGACAGAAGGCAGGTCATTAATGTACAGGCTGAACAGGAGGGGCCCCAGTATTGACCCTTGGGGCACGCCCACATCATAGCTAAGAGTGGGCGACAGCTCACTGCTCACTCTGACACACTGAGTTCTGCCTTCAAGGTACGATTTCATCCATTTCAAGGCATCGGAGGAAAAGTTGAACTTGGAAAACTTTGTGATGAGAACCTCATGGTTAACAGTATCAAAAGAGAGAGATAAAGAGAGAGAGGGAGCAAGGGAGAGAAAGTGAGACAGGTTTACATAAGTTTACATAAGCATCATATTTGGCATCTCTGAGCTGTAGACCAACCACCAGATCCCTAGAAGGCTGTAGACCAACCCCCAGATCCTGGACGGCTGTAGACCAACCCCCAGATCCCTAGACGGCTGTAGGCCAACCCCCAGATCCTAGACGGCTGTAGACCAACCCCCAGATCCCTAGACGGCTGTAGACCAACCCCCAGCCCCTAGACGGCTGTAGACCAACCCCCAGATCTCTAGACGGCTGTAGACCAGCCCATAGACGGCTCTAGACCAACCCCCAGATCTCCAGACGGCTGTAGACCAGCCCATAGACGGCTCTAGACCAACCCCCAGCCCCCAGATGGCTGTAGACCAACCCCCAGATCCTAGATGGCTATAGACCAACCTCCAGCCCCCAGACGGCTGTAGACCAACCCCCAGATCCTAGATGGCTATAGACCAACCTCCAGCCCCCAGACGGCTGTAGACCAACCCCCAGATCCCTAGACGGCTGTAGACCAACCCCCAGATCCTAGACGGCTGTAGACCAGCCCCCAGCCCCCAGATCCTAGACGGCTGTAGACCAACCCCCAGATCCTAGACAGCTGTAGACCAACCACCAGATCCCTAGAAGGCTGTAGACCAACCCCCAGCCCCCAGACGGCTGTAGACCAACCCCCAGATCCCTAGACGGCTGTAGACCAGCCCCCAGATCCCTAGACGGCTGTAGACCAACCCCCAGATCCTAGACGGCTGTAGACCAACCCCCAGATCCTAGACGGCTGTAGACCAACCACCAGATCCCTAGACGGCTGTAGACCAACCCCCAGATCCCTAGACGGCTGTAGACCAACCCCCAGCCCCCAGACGGCTGTAGACCAGCCCCCAGACGGCTGTAGACCAACCCCCAGATCTCTAGACGGCTGTAGACCAACCCCCAGATCCCTAGACGGCTGTAGACCAACCCCCAGATCCCTAGAGGGCTGTAGACCAACCCCCAGATCCCTAGATGGCTGTAGACCAGCCCCCAGCCCCCAGACGGCTGTAGACCAACCCCCAGATCCCTAGACGGCTGTAGACCAACCCCCAGCCCCCAGACGGCTGTAGACCAACCCCCAGATCCCTAGAAGGCTGTAGACCAACCCCCAGATCCCTAGACGGCTGTAGACCAACCCCCAGATCTCTAGAGGGCTGTAGACCAGCCCCCAGACGGCTGTAGACCAACCCCCAGATCCTAGACGGCTGTAGACCAACCCCCAGATGGCTGTAGACCAACCCCCAGATCCCTAGACGGCTGTAGACCAACCCCCAGATCCTAGACGGCTGTAGACCAACCCCCAGCCCCCAGACGGCTGTAGACCAACCCCCAGATCCCTAGACGGCTGTAGACCAACCCCCAGATCCTAGACGGCTGTAGACCAACCCCCAGATGGCTGTAGACCAACCCCCAGATCCCTAGACGGCTGTAGACCAACCCCCAGATCTCTAGACGGCTGTAGACCAACCCCCAGATCCCTAGACGGCTGTAGACCAACCCCCAGCCCCCAGACGGCTGTAGACCAACCCCCAGATCCCTAGACGGCTGTAGACCAACCCCAGCCCCCAGACGGCTGTAGACCAACCCCCAGATCCCTAGACGGCTGTAGACCAACCCCAGCCCCCAGACGGCTGTAGACCAACCCCAGCCCCCAGACGGCTGTAGACCAACCACCAGATCCCTAGATGGCTGTAGACCAACCCCCAGCCCCCAGACGGCTGTAGACCAACCCCCAGCCCCCAGACGGCTGTAGACCAACCCCCAGCCCCCAGACGGCTGTAGACCAACCCCCAGATCTCTAGAGGGCTGTAGACCAACCCCCAGATCTCTAGACGGCTGTAGACCAACCCCCAGCCCCCAGACGGCTGTAGACCAACCCCCAGATCTCTAGAGGGCTGTAGACCAACCCCCAGATCCTAGACGGCTGTAGACCAACCCCCAGATCCCTAGACGGCTGTAGACCAACCCCCAGATCCCTAGAGGGCTGTAGACCAACCCCCAGATCCCTGAGGGCTGTAGACCAACCCCCAGCCCCCAGATGGCTGTAGACCAACCCCCAGCCCCCAGATGGCTGTAGACCAACCCCCAGCCCCTAGACGGCTGTAGACCAACCCCCAGATCCCTAGACGGCTGTAGACCAACCCCCAGACCCCAGACGGCTGTAGACCAACCCCCAGCCCCCAGACGGCTGTAGACCAACCCCCAGCCCCCAGACGGCTGTAGACCAACCCCCAGATCTCTAGACGGCTGTAGACCAACCCCCAGATGGCTGTAGACCAACCCCCAGCCCCCAGACGGCTGTAGACCAACCCCCAGATCCTAGACGGCTGTAGACCAACCCCCAGATCTCTAGAGGGCTGTAGACCAACCCCCAGATCCCTAGACGGCTGTAGACCAACCCCCAGCCCCCAGACGGCTGTAGACCAACCCCAGCCCCCAGACGGCTGTAGACCAACCCCCAGCCCCCAGACGGCTGTAGACCAACCCCCAGCCCCCAGACGGCTGTAGACCAACCCCCAGCCCCCAGACGGCTGTAGACCAACCCCCAGATCCCTAGACGGCTGTAGACCAGCCCCCAGACGGCTGTAGACCAGCCCCCAGCCCCCAGACGGCTGTAGACCAACCCCCAGCCCCCAGACGGCTGTAGACCAACCCCCAGATCTCTAGAGGGCTGTAGACCAGCCCCCAGCCCCCAGACGGCTGTAGACCAACCCCCAGCCCCCAGACGGCTGTAGACCAACCCCCAGATCCCTAGACGGCTGTAGACCAGCCCCCAGCCCCCAGACGGCTGTAGACCAACCCCCAGCCCCCAGACGGCTGTAGACCAACCCCCAGATCTCTAGAGGGCTGTAGACCAACCCCCAGCCCCTAGAGGGCCGTATCGATGCTGTAGCTTTATAAAAGGAGGTGTGATATTCACTATGTTGTGCACTACGTAGGGTGCCAGTTGGGACTCAAGCCAGACAACTGTAGATGAGGAGCTAGCTCCCTCTCTAGAAAGACTAAACTCTGTGTCCTAAATGCCACCATATTCCCTACATATTGCACTACAGGGGCAACAGGTCTCTGGTCAAAAGAAGTGTACTATATAGAGGAACAGGGTTCCATTTGGGACGCATCTTCCAGTCCAATGGTCCTCTGGTCTAAAGACTGTTTATCCTGTCGAGATCACTGTCTGTCTGGGAAACCTCTGTTTCCACCTGCAGCTGTTACAACAACCCTACAGACCAAACTACCTCCCTCCTCCTCTCCTCTCCTCCATTCCCCTCTCCATCCTCCGCCTCTCTTTTAGCCAGCGGGCCGCTCGACCTTTCCCACATGGCCAGAGTGGAGATTAGAGAGAGGGAGAGAGAGAGAGAAGTGCTTCTGTCCTGAGGGCATTTTATCTCCCTAGCAGTGAGAGTTGGACGAAGTCAGAGCGTAGGGCACCTGTGTTTACTGGGACCCGGGGGGGGGGGTGTGGTCGGTGCCTCTGGTTACTGGGAGAGGAGAGGAGGCTGGGTCTCTGTTTGACTTCTCCCAAGCTAGTTGTCCAACACTGAGCACGGCTGGGGCTGCCTGTAATCTCTCTCTCTCTGTCTCTCTCTCTCTCTCTGTCTCTCTCTCTCTCTCCCCCTCTGTCTCTCTGTCTCTCTCTCTCTGTCTCTCTCTCTCTCTCCCTCTCTCTCTGTCTGTCTCTCTCTCTCTCTCCCTCTCTCTCTGTCTGTCTGTCTCTCTCTCTCTCTCTCTCTCTCCCTCTCTCTCTGTCTCTCTGTCTCTCTCTCTCTCTCTCTCTCTCTCTCTCTCTCTCTCTCCTCCTCTCTCTCTCTGTCTCTCTCTCTCTTCTCTCTCCCCCTCTGTCTCTCTCTCTGTCTCTCTCTCTTCCTCTCTCTCTCCCCCTCTCTCTCTGTCTCTCTCTCTCTGTCTCTCCCCCCCTCTCTCTCCCTCTCTCTCTCTCTCTCAGTGGTGTGGGGGAGTGATGGTGGAGTGGACAAGAGGAGTCAGAACACCTGAATCTCTGCAGGGTTTTAGGACAGGTATTCTTTACTTTTCTAGGAGTGGAACCGTTTGTTATACATAACTACTCATTAAGAAGTCTCAAATATCTTTTAAGCCAACATACAATATGTGCTTTTGGAGGGCTACATCTTTATGTTAAAGGGCTACATCTTCATGTTGTGGAACTTCATTTACTTATTTTGGCCCGTTGATCCTTTGTGAGACTATGTGGAACTTTGTTTAAACTTTAATTTGTTGTATTTGAGAAGAAGCCAATCTCAGGTGCAGCCTTGCTGACTGGGCACCCATCCATTACACAGCATCAAATATCCTCAGGTAATCTCCATCCTTCCTGCTTGTTGACATGGCGATTAACACCAGGCGGAGGTGTGCTCAGCCTAATGGTGTCAGCCCGGGCCAATACAAACGTCTGCTTTAAAATGACACATCATTTTCCCAGAATACATTAGTTTTCCATCTCCTCTGACACTGTGGCCCCCTCGTTCATTCTCTCCCTCTGTCCCTCCATCCTGTTTTCTCTCCTCCCTCGTTCCGCTAATAGGATTCCTCTCCTTTATTTATAGCCTTCACTTCTTTTACTCCCTCACGTTCTCTCTCTCTCTATCTCTTCCTCTCTATCTCTGTCTCTCTCTCTCTTTCTCTCCCCCCGTTCCCCCCCTCCCTGCTCTCTTTACTCACAGCTCTTGCCCCCCCCCAAACACACACACTTATGATGTCACACAGACAAATGATTTCTGCTGGTGAAATTTCAACAGCATATGATGAGGATATTGCACTATGCCCCAACAGAGCTGTGTCCACTAAATTACCTGGGTAGAGTCCCAAATGGCACCCTATTCCCTATGTAGTGCATCACCAGCCTGGGGGAGGAGGAAGAGAAGGAGGAGCAGGAAGAGGAGGAAGAGGAGGAGGAGAAGAGAGGAGGAGGAGGAGGAGAAGAGAGGAGAAGGAGGAGGAGAGGAGAAGGAGGGGTGAAGGAGGATGGAGAGGAAAAGGGGAGGAGGGTGGAGAGGAGAAGGAGGAGGACGAGGAAGGAGAGGAGAAGGAGGAGGAAGAAGAGGAGGAGGAGGGGGGGGAGGGAGAGGAGGAGGAGGGGGAGGAGGATGGAGAGAAGGAGGAGGAGGAGGAGGAAGGAGAGGAGAAGGAGGAGGAGGAGGAAGGAGAGGAGAAGGAAGGGAGGAGGAGGATGGAGAGGAGAAGGAGGGAGGAGGAGGAGGAGGAGGAGGAGCAGGAGAGGGGAGGAGGAGGAGGATGGAGAGGAGAAGGAGGGGAGGAGGAGGAGGAGAGGGGAGGAGCAGGATGGAGAGGAGAAGAGAGGAGAAGGAGGAGAGGAGAAGAGAAGAGAGGAGAAGAGAGGAGTCGGAGGATGAGGATGAGGAGGAGGAGAGGAGGGGGAGGATGGAGAGGAGAAGGAGGGGAGGAGGAGGATGGAGAGGAGAAGAGGAGAAGGAGAAAGAGAAGGAGAAGGAGATGAAGAGGAGGAAGCAGAAGAATGGCTTCCACAGTTTTCATCACTGCACGCTCACAGATATATTGGTTCGCCAGCTATTTGCCCCCGAGGCTCACCGTTAACTAGAGTACTCACTTTCCGCTCAAATGAAGGAACAGGGAGGGAAGGAGGGAGCTTGTCAAAGAAATTAAATAGTCTCTGTTAGCTGTACCAAGGCTGCTTCCTAAAATCCCACTATTCCCCAATGGGCCCTGGTCAGAAGTAGTGCACTACGTAGAGAATAGGATACCATTTGAGACTCAGGGCCAGTCTCATTACCATTACAGTGAGGTTATTGGTTAGACAACACAAGGGATTCATTGTAACAACAAGATGTAAATCATGTTTCCCACCCAGGTTCAATGCTGCTGGGCGATCAGAAACATACCCAGAGTTTGACAGGGTGTTTAAATACACTTCTCAGGTATATCACATGGATAAAATGTCTTATATTACATCACTGAATATTCAACTGTTAATATCTAATAAATCCCAATAATTTTCTTGCAAAACTATGAAATAAAATGAAATAAAGGTTAAATTAAAAATAAAAACCTGGAGGAACACAGACTAACCTGGAGGAACACAGACAAACCTGGAGGAATACAGACTAACCTGGAGGAATACAGACTAACCTGGAGGAATACAGACTAACCTGGAGGAATACAGACTAACCTGGAGGAATACAGACTAACCTGCAGGAACACAGACTAACCTGGAGGAACACAGACTAACCTGGATAAATACAGACTAACCTGGAGGAACACAGACTAACCTGGAGGAATACAGACTAACCTGGATAAATACAGACTAACCTGGAGGAACACAGACTAACCTGGATAAATACAGACTAACCTGGAGGAACACAGACTAACCTGGAGGAATACAGACTAACCTGGAGGAACACAGACTAACCTGGAGGAATACAGACTAACCTGGAGGAACACAGACTAACCTGGAGAAATACAGACTAACCTGGAGGAATACAGACTAACCTGGAGGAATACAGACTAACCTGGAGGAATACAGACTAACCTGGATAAATACAGACTAACCTGGAGGAACACAGACTAACCAAGATAAATACAGACTAACCTGGAGGAATACAGACTAACCTGGAGGAACACAGGCTAACCTGGAGGAATACAGACTAACCTGGAGGAATACAGACTAACCTGGAGGAACACAGACTAACCTGGAGGAATAAAGACTAAAGTGGAGGAACACAGATTAACCTGGAGGAATACAGACTAACCTGGAGGAACACAGACTAACATGGAGGAAAACAGACTAACCTGGAGGAACACAGACTAACATGGAGGAAAACAGACTAACCTGGAGGAACACAGACTAACCTGGAGGAACACAGACTAACCGGGATGAATACAGACTAACCTGGAGGAACACAGACTAACCTGGAGGAACACAGACTAACCTGGAGGAATACAGACTAACCTGGAGGAACACAGACTAACCTGGAGGAACACAGACTAAAGTGGAGGAATACAGACTAACCTGGAGGAATACAGACTAATCTGGATAAATACAGACTAACTTGGAGGAACACAGACTAACCTGGAGGAATACAGACTAACCTGGAGGAACACAGACTAACCTGGAGGAATACAGACTAACCTGGAGGAACACAGACTAACCTGGATAAATACACAGTGATTCCCTCTCCCTAGACACCACAGTGATTCTCCTCTCCCTAGACACCACAGTGATTCCCCCTCCCCAGACACCACAGTGATTCTCCTCTCCCAGACACCACAGTGATTCTCCTCTCCCTAAACACCACAGTGATTCCCCTCTCCCTAGACACCACAGTGATTCTCCTCTCCCTAGACACCACAGTGATTCTCCCTCCCTAGACACCACAGTGATTCCCCTCTCCCTAGACACCACAGTGATTCTCCCTCCCTAAACACCACAGTGATTCCCCTCTCCCTAGACACCACAGTGATTCTCCCTCCCTAGACACCACAGTGATTCCCCTCTCCCCAGACACCACAGTGATTATCCCTCCCTAAACACCACAGTGATTCTCCTCTCCCTAGACACCACAGTGATTCTCCTCTCCCTAAACACCACAGTGATTCCCCTCTCCCCAGACACCACAGTGATTATCCCTCCCTAAACACCACAGTGATTCTCCTCTCCCTAGACACCACAGTGATTCTCCTCTCCCTAGACACCACAGTGATTCCCCTCTCCCTAGACACCACAGTGATTCCCCTCTCCCTAAACACCACAGTGATTCCCCTCTCCCTAGACACCACAGTGATTCCCTCTCCCTAGACACCACAGTGATTCTCCCTCCCTAGACACCACAGTGATTCTCCCTCCCTAGACACCACAGTGATTCTCCTCTCCCCAGACACCACAGTGATTCTCCCTCCCCAGACACCACAGTGATTCCCTCTCCCTAGACACCACAGTGATTCTCCTCTCCCCAGACACCACAGTGATTCTCCTCTCCCCAGACACCACAGTGATTCTCCCTCCATAGACACCACAGTGATTCTCCTCTCCCTAGACACCACAGTGATTCCCCTCTCCCCAGACACCACAGTGATTCTCCCTCCCCAGACACCACAGTGATTCCCCTCTCCCCAGACACCACAGTGATTCCCTCTCCCCAGACACCACAGTGATTCTCCCCCCCCAGACACCACAGTGATTCTCCTCTCCCTAGACACCACAGTGATTCTCCCTCCCCAGACACCACAGTGATTCCCCTCTCCCCAGACACCACAGTGATTCTCCCTCCCCAGACACCACAGTGATTCCCCTCTCCCCAGACACCTCAGTGATTCTCCCTCCCTAGACACCACAGTGATTCCCCTCTCCCCAGACACCACAGTGATTCTCCCTCCCTAAACACCACAGTGATTCTCCTCTCCCTAGACACCACAGTGATTCTCCTCTCCCTAGACACCACAGTGATTCTACTCTCCCCAGACACCACAGTGATTCTCCTCTCCCCAGACACCACAGTGATTCCCCTCACCCCAGACACCACAGTGATTCTCCTCTCCCCAGACACCACATTGATTCCCCTCCCTAGAAACCACAGTGATTCCCCCTCCCTAGACACCACAGTGATTCCCCTCCCTAGACACCACAGTGATTCCCCCTCCCTAGACACCACAGTGATTCTCCTCTCCCAGACACCACAGTGATTCCCCCTCCCTAGACACCACAGTGATTCCCCCTCCCTAGACACCACAGTGATTCTCCTCTCCCAGACACCACAGTGGTTCTCCTCTCCCTAGAAACCACAGTGATTCCCCCTCCCTAGACACCACAGTGATTCCCCCTCCCTAGACACCACAGTGATTCTCCTCTCCCCAGACACCACAGTGATTCCCCCTCCCTAGAAACCACAGTGATTCCCTCTCCCCAGACACCACAGTGATTCCCCCTCCCCAGACACCACAGTGATTCTCCTCTCCCTAGACACCACAGTGATTCTCCTCTCCCCAGACACCACAGTGATTCCCTCTCCCCAGACACCACAGTGATTCCCCCTCCCCAGACACTACAGTGATTCTCCTCTCCCTAGACACCACAGTGATTCTCCTCTCCCCAGACACCACAGTGATTCCCCCCCCTTGGACAACACAGTGATTCCCCCTCCCTAGACACCACAGTGATTCTCCTCTCCCTAGACACCACAGTGATCCCCCCCCAGACACCACAGTGATTCTCCTCTCCCCAGACACCACAGTGATTCTCCTCTCCCTAGACACCACAGTGATTCCCCCTCCCTAGACACCACAGTGATTCCCCCTCCCCTAGACACCACAGTGATTCTCCTCACCCTAAACACCACAGTGATTCCCTCTCCCTAGACACCACAGTGATTCTCCTCTCCCTAGACACCACAGTGATTCTCCTCTCCCCAGACACCACAGTGATTCCCCCTCCCCAGACACCACAGTGATTCTCCTCTCCCCAGACACCACAGTGATTCCCCCTCCCCAGACACCACAGTGATTCCCCCCCCCCTAGACACCACAGTGATTCTCCTCTCCCTAGACACCACAGTGATTCTCCTCACCCCAGACACCACAGTGATTCTCCCTCCCCAGACACCACAGTGATTCCCCCTCCCCAGACACCACAGTGATTCTCCTCACCCCAGACACCACAGTGATTCTCCTCTCCCTAGACACCACAGTGATTCTCCTCACCCCAGACACCACAGTGATTCTCCCTCCCCAGACACCACAGTGATTCCCCTCTCCCTAGACACCACAGTGATTCCCCTCTCCCTAGACACCACAGTGATTCTCCTCTCCCTAGACACCACAGTGATTCTCCTCTCCCTAGACACCACAGTGATTCCCCTCCCTAGACACCACAGTGATTCCCCTCCCCAGACACCACAGTGATTCCCTCTCCCAGACACCACAGTGATTCCCCTCTCCCAGACACCACAGTGATTCTCCCTCCCTAGACACCACAGTGATTCCCCCCCCCCAGACACCACAGTGATTCCCCCCCAGACACCACAGTGATTCTCCCTCCCCAGACACCACAGTGATTCCCCCTCCCCAGACACCACAGTGATTCTCCCTCCCCAGACACCACAGTGATTCCCCTCCCTAGACACCACAGTGATTCCCTCTCCCTAGACGCCACAGTGATTCTCCTCTCCCCAGACACCACAGTGATTCCCCTCTCCCCAGACACCACAGTGATTCCCCTCTCCCTAGACACCACAGTGATTCCCCCTCCCTAGACACCACAGTGATTCCCTCTCCCTAGACGCCACAGTGATTCTCCTCTCCCCAGACACCACAGTGATTCCCCTCTCCCCAGACACCACAGTGATTCCCCTCTCCCTAGACACCACAGTGATTCCCCCTCCCTAGACACCACAGTGATTCCCCCTCCCTAGACACCACAGTGATTCCCTCTCCCTAGACGCCACAGTGATTCTCCTCTCCCCAGACACCACAGTGATTCCCCTCTCCCCAGACACCACAGTGATTCCCCTCTCCCCAGACACCACAGTGATTCCCCTCTCCCCAGACACCACAGTGATTCTCCTCTCCCCAGACACCACAGTGATTCCCCCTCCCTAGACACCACAGTGATTCCCCCCTAGACACCACAGTGATTCTCCCCCCCCAGACACCACAGTGATTCTCCCTCCCTAGACACCACAGTGATTCCCCCTCCCTAGACACCACAGTGATTCCCCCTCCCCAGACACCACAGTGATTCTCCCTCCCTAGACACCACAGTGATTCCCCCTCCCTAGACACCACAGTGATTCTCCTCTCCCTAGACACCACAGTGATTCCCCCTCCCTAAACACCACAGTGATTCTCCTCTCCCTAGACACCACAGTGATTCCCCTCCCTAGACACCACAGTGATTCTCCTCTCCCTAGACACCACAGTGATTCCCCCTCCCTAGACACCACAGTGATTCCCCCTCCCCAGACACCACAGTGATTCTCCCTCCCTAGACACCACAGTGATTCTCCTCTCCCCAGACACCACAGTGATTCTCCTCTCCCTAGACACCACAGTGATTCCCCTCTCCCTAGACACCACAGTGATTCCCTCTCCCTAGACACCACAGTGATTCTCCTCTCCCCAGACACCACAGTGATTCTCCTCTCCCTAGACACCACAGTGATTCTCCTCTCCCCAGACACCACAGTGATTCTCCCTCCCTAGACACCACAGTGATTCTCCTCTCCCTAGACACCACAGTGATTCTCCCTCCCTAGACACCACAGTGATTCCCCTCTCCCTAGACACCACAGTGATTCTCCTCTCCCCAGACACCACAGTGATTCTCCTCTCCCTAGACACCACAGTGATTCTCCTCTCCCTAGACACCACAGTGATTCCCCTCCCCAGACACCACAGTGATTCCCCTCTCCCCAGACACCACAGTGATTCTCCTCTCCCTAGACACCACAGTGATTCTCCCCTAGACACCACAGTGATTCTCCCTCCCTAGACACCACAGTGATTCCCCTCTCCCTAGACACCACAGTGATTCTCCTCTCCCTAGACACCACAGTGATTCTCCTCTCCCTAGACACCACAGTGATTCTCCTCTCCCTAGACACCACAGTGATTCTCCTCTCCCTAGACACCACAGTGATTCTCCCTCCCTAGACACCACAGTGATTCTCCTCTCCCTAGACACCACAGTGATTCTCCTCTCCCCAGACACCACAGTGATTCTCCTCTCCCAGACACCACAGTGATTCCCCCCCTAGACACCACAGTGATTCCCCTCTCCCTAGACACCACAGTGATTCTCCTCTCCCAGACACCACAGTGATTTCCCCCCTAGACACCACAGTGATTCTCCTCTCCCTAGACACCACAGTGATTCCCCCTCCCCTAGACACCACAGTGATTCCCCTCTCCCCAGACACCACAGTGATTCTCCTCTCCCTAGACACCACAGTGATTCCCCTCTCCCTAGACACCACAGTGATTCTCCCTCCCCAGACACCACAGTGATTCTCCCTCCCCAGACACCACAGTGATTCTCCTCTCCCTAGACACCACAGTGATCCCCCCCCCCCCAGACACCACCCTTAATTCTTAAAGTGCGACTGTGTGATGCTGCTGTGGTCTCTGGGCCGGAGGTCTTGGTCATCCAAGGGGGTGAAGGGAAGAGGGAGAGGGACAGAGGAAGGCACGGAGGAAGAGAGTGACAGCTCTAGGGAGTCTCAGCCTCCCTCCATCCAGCAGGCCGTTAGCCACAGATCAGCCCTGGGGGACAGACAGACAGCTAATCGATGGGCCTGTCGTGCCTCTCCTCTCCAGCCTCATCAGCCAGACCAGACCAGACCGTCCCTGGACCAATTTACCCCTGATGAGGCTGGCTGCTGGAGGTCACGGTCTGGGCCGGGGTCCTGGAGTCCTAGGTGGTGCCCTATTCCTTATGTAGTGCACTATGTTTCACCAGGGCCCTCATAGTAAATATCTGCTCAAACGAAGAGGCTGCAGCACAGGCTGAGCAGTCTGCAGCAGGAGGGGGACAGGGCAGGGAAGGGCAGAGCTCTGGGAGCAGGGGAGGGGGACAGGGCAGGGGAAGGGCAGAGCTGATAGTCTCCAGTCTGCAGCAGGGGAGGGGGACAGGGCAGGGGAAGGGCAGAGCTCATAGTCTCCAGTCTGCAGCAGGGGAGGGGGACAGGGCAGGGGAAGGGCAGAGCTGATAGTCTCCAGTCTGCAGTCTTGGAGCTGACTGACTGACTGGCTAACTGGCTGACTGGCTGACTGCCTGCCTGAATACCTGACTGGCTGAATACCTGACTGGCTGGCTGGCTGGCTGGCTGCCTGAATACCTGACTGGCTGGCTGGCTGACTGGCTGGCTGACTGACTGACTGAATAGCTGACTGGCTGAATACCTGACTGGCTGGCTGGCTGGCTGGCTGGCTGAATACCTGACTGGCTGGCTGGCTGGCTGACTGGCTGGCTGGCTGAATACCTGACTGGCTGACTGACTGACTGGCTGACTGACTGAATAGCTGACTGGCTGAATACCTGACTGGCTGGCTGGCTGGCTGGCTGACTGACTGGCTGACTGAATACCTGACTGGCTGAATACCTGGCTGGCTGACTGACTGACTGGCTGACTGACTGGCTGAATACCTGACTGGCTGACAGACTGACTGACTGGATGACTGGCTGAATACCTGACTGGCTGGCTGGCTAGCTGGCTGACTGACTGGCTGACTGAATACCTGACTGGCTGAATACCTGACTGGCTGACTGACTGACTGGCTGACTGGCTGACAGACTGACTGTCTGACTGACTGGCTGACTGGCTGACTGACTGAATACCTGACTGGCTGGCTGGCTGGCTGACTGGCTGGCTGACTGAATACCTGACTCGCTGACTGACTGACTGACTGACTGTCTGGCTGACTGGCTGACAGACTGACTGACTGGCTGACTGGCTGACTGACTGAATACCTGACTGGCTGGCTGGCTGGCTGACTGGCTGGCTGACTGACTGGCTGAATACCTGGCTGGCTGGCTGACTGGCTGGCTGGCTGAATACCTGACTGGCTGAATACCTGACTGGCTGAATACCTGACTGGCTGACTGGCTGGCTGGCTGGCTAACTGGCTGGCTGATTGACTGACTGATTGACTGACTGGCTGGCTGGCTGGCTGGCTGGCTGACTGGAGTGAGGCTCTGTAAGAGAACAGTAGAGTGACATTTATTGGGCTCAGTAGAGCCGCTGGTGTGTGAGCGTGGCCAATCAGACACAATGTCAGAGGACCTATATCGCCCTCCTTCCAGACCATTACAAGTCAGATGTTGTGTGGAGAATCATTCCTCTCACTTACCCTGGCAAAGTGTTACCTCAACTGGTCATATTAACTCATCTTCTATCTTAGCAAGTGTCCTTAGTCTCCATGCTTCTTGCTAAGAGGAAAACCACTGTGTGACATTTAGAGGAAGTGAACCCCCCCCCTTAGTACAGGTACAGGTCATGATCAAAATGAGATAGGAGAGAGACATCCCCTCTACTCTCTACCCAGCCTCCCCTCTACTCTCTACCCAGCCTCCCCTCTACTCTCTACCCAGCCTCCCCTCTACTCTCTACCCAGCCTCCCCTCTACTCTCTACCCAGCATCCCCTCTACTCTCTACCCAGCCTCCCCTCTACTCCCCTCTACCCAGCCTCCCCTCTACTCTCTCTACCCAGCCTCCCCTCTACTCTCTACCCAGCCTCCCCTACTATCTACTCCCCTCTACCCAGCCTCCCCTCTACTCTCTACCCAGCCTCCCCTCTACTCTCTACCCAGCCTCCCCTCTACTCTCTACCCAGCCTCCCCTCTACTCTCTACCCAGCCTCCCCTACTACTCCCCTCTACCCAGCCTCCCCTCTACTCTCTACCCAGCCTCCCCTCTACTCTCTACCCAGCCTCCCCTCTACTCTCTACCCAGCCTCCCCTCTACTCTCTACCCAGCCTCCCCTCTACTCTCTACCCAGCCTCCCCTCTACTCTCTACCCAGCCTCCCTACTCTCCTACCCAGCCTCCTCTCTATCCAGCCTCCTCTCTATCCAGCCTCCCCTCTACTCTCTACCCAGCCTCCCCTCTCTCTACCCAGCCTCCCCTCTACTCTCTAGCCTCCCCTACTCTCTACCCAGGAGGAGAGCCTCCCCTCTACTCTCTACCCAGGGAGAGCCTCCCCTCTACTCTCTAGGGTGGACTTCTTTGCGTTGTTTACATCCTTGACTGTACTCCATTGAACCGTCTGATCCGTGTATATGAGCGCGTCTATGCAGGTGTGTCCTGTACGCGTGTACAGTGGCTGACCAATAGGAGCAGGGGATAATTATACTCTGTAGCCTCTGGTGAACTGCTATCATTCACTCTGTCTGCCTCCCAAATGGCACCCAGCTTCCCTTCACACTGCACTACTTATAACCAGAGCCTTAAGGGTCCTAGGCAAAGTAGAAGTGCACCGTAAAGGGAGTAAGGTTGCCATTTAGCCTACAAATCTTCTGTTTATCAGATGGTACATTTCTCTGACTTCGCTCCTTAGAGAAATCTCTCTGCGTTGTGTGGTAGATGGATTAGATATGGAGGGAGGGAGGGAGGGAGGAGAGAGAGAGGGAGGAGGGAGAGAGAGAAGAGGGAGGGAGGGAGGGAGGGAGGGGGGCCTCCCCTCTAGGGGGAGGGAGGGGGAGAGGGAGGGAGGGAGTCCTCTAGGGAGGGAGGGAGGGAGGGAGGGAGGGAGGGAGGGAGGGAGGGAGGGAGGGAGCCTCCCCTCTAGGGAGGGAGAGAGACCCAGCCTCCCCTCTAGGGAGGGAGGGAGGGACCCAGGGAGGGAGGGAGGGAGGGAGGGACCCAGAGAGGGAGGGAGGGAGCCTCCCCTCTCTACCCAGCCTCCCCTCTGGAGGGACCCAGCCTCCCCTCTCCTCTCTACCCAGCCTCCCTCTACCCAGCCTCCCCTTTGTACATTGTTACAACAGCCTCCCCTCTCCCTATATATATATAAGCCTATGACATTTGTAATGTCTTTATTGTTTTGAAACTTCTGTGTGTGTAATGTTTACTGTTAATTTTTATTGTTTATTTCACTTTTGTATATTATCTACCTCACTTGCTTTGGCAATGTTAACATGTGTTAGTCAGGGGGACTAGTACAGTAGTCAGGAGGACTAGTACAGTAGTCAGGGGGACTAGTACAGTAGTCAGGGGGATTAGTACAGTAGTCAGGGGGACTAGTACAGTAGTCAGGGGGACTAGTACAGTAGTCAGGGGGACTAGTACAGTAGTCAGGGGGATTAGTACAGTAGTCAGGAGGACTAGTACAGTAGTCAGGGGGATTAGTACAGTAGTCAGGGGGACTAGTACAGTAGTCAGGGGGACTAGTACAGTAGTCAGGGGGACTAGTACAGTAGTCAGGGGGACTAGTACAGTAGTCAGGGGGTCTAGTACAGTAGTCAGGGGGACTAGTACAGTAGTCAGGAGGACTAGTACAGTAGTCAGGGGGACTAGTACAGTAGTCAGGGGGACTAGTACAGTAGTCAGGGGGACTAGTACAGTAGTCAGGAGGACTAGTATAGTAGTCAGGAGGACTAGTACAGTAGTCAGGACGACTAGTACAGTAGTCAGGGGACTAGTACAGTAGTCAGGGGGACTAGTACAGTAGTCAGACGCAGGGGGACTAGTACAGTAGTCAGGGGGACTAGTACAGTAGTCAGGGGGACTAGTACAGTAGT